>NC_091998.1:66228421-66364877 GCF_044704955.1 Pristiophorus japonicus | reverse complement strand
CCCACCAACTCCCCTCCCCCTCCCCTTCCCCCTCCCCCTCCCCCCCCCCCCCACACCCCCTCCCACCTCCCACCTCCCCCTCACCCTCCTCCCTCCCCCCCACCTCCCCCTTCCCCCTCCCCCCAGCCCCACCTCCCCCTCCCCCCTCTCACCTCCCACCCCCCCCTCTCACCTCCCACCTCCCCCTCCTACCCCCGCTGGACCGGCCGAAACCCTTTAACAGAGGCGAGAGACATGGTGACGCAGACGCGCAATGATGTCACCGCCGCTCCACTCTGATTTGATGGCGGCGGAGAATCCGTCCCACCTCCACTCCCGGTACTTACCGCCGTTCTTCGGCCCTCGTTAGGACCGACTTCCTGGCCGATTTTTAAAAAAAGTCAAAGAGCTGAATTTTGCGAAAGAGGGTTCCGAAACGGCGGTAAAAACTCTTTTTAAAAAAACACAGTAGGTGCGCCATCTTTCTGTCAGGACTGAATTTCGGCCCCGATTAGTCAAACTGGGATATAGTTCCACAGGTCTGTGAGCAGCCCTCTATATCTCAGCCAAGACTTCATCCTTCATGTATAGGATTGGACCATGCGTGTTGGCAGTTCATTCAACGTAGAGAAGTCCTGCTACAACTGTACAGGGTATTGGTGAGGCCACACCTGGAGTACTGTGTTCAGTTTTGGTCTCCGTATTTAAGGAAGGATATACTTGCATTGGAGGCAGATCAGAGAAGGTTCATTTGGTTGATTCCGGAGATGAGGGGGGTTGACTTATGAAGATAGGTTGAGCAGGTTGGGTCTATACTCAGTGGAGTTTAGAAGAATGAGAGGTGATCTTATTGAAACATGTACGATTCTGAGGGGGCTTGACAGGGTAGATGCAGAGAGGATGTTTCCCCTCGTGGGGGAATCTAGAACTAGGGGGCATAGTCTCAGAATAAGGGGTCGCCCATTTAAAACGGAAATGAGGAGGAATTTCTTCTCTCTGAGGGTTATAAATCTGTGGAATTCTCTGCCCCAGAGAGCTGTGAAGACTGGGTCATTGAATATATTTACGGTGGAGTTAGCAGATTTATGAGCGATAAGGGAGTGAAGGGTTATGGGGAGCGGGCGAGGAAGTGGAGCTGAGTCCATGATCAGATCAGCCATGATCGTATTGAATGGCTGAGTAGGCTCGAGAGGCCGAATGGCTGACTCCTGCTCCTATTTCTTATGTTCTTCACTCAGTGTTGTTAATATTGGGTAAATCCGACGTGAGTTAGTCAACCCTCTTCACCAGCTACACACCTGAGGCAGCACCTTGTCCCTGGAACATTTACCCCAACCCCACAGTTGACTAAAATACCCGAACGAGAGTTCATTGGAAGACAAACTAATCAATGCATTCAGGAAAATGGAAAACCTCTCTTTCCCTGTGGGAGGTTTGTTGAGCTTTGAGTGAGATTTTTGCCGCCAACATGCCCTTAAATATTGACAGTTACACAACAATATTTATAACTGTTTACTTAACTGCTGGTTTATTGAGAAATAGTGTGGTAACATGTGACACCCCTGAGTACTACATAGAATTAAATAGAATATATAGCACAGCTTGTATTCATATAGTGACTTTAACGTAGTAAAATGTCCCAAGGTGCTTCACAACAGTGTTATAAGACAAAACAGATAAATTTGACACCGAGCCACATAAGAAGAAATTACAACAGATGACCAAAAGCTTGGTCAATAAGGTAGGTTTTAAGGAGAATCTTAAAGGAGGGTAGAGAGGTAGAGAGGTGGAGAGGTTTAGGGAGGGAGTTCCAGAGCTTGGGGCCCAGGCAGCTGAAGGCACGGCCACCGATGGTGGAGCGATTATAATCAGGGATGCTCAAGAGGGCAGAATTTGAGGAGCGCAGACATCTCAGGAGGGTTTTGAGGCTGAAATAGATTAGAGATAGGGAAGGGGGGTGGGGGTGAGGCGATTTGTAAACAAGGATCAGAATTTTGAAATCGAGGCGTTGTTTAATCGGGAGTCAATGTCGGTCAGCGAGCACAGGGGGTGATGGGTGACCGTGACTTGGTGCGAGTTAGGACACGGGCTGCCGAGTTTTGGGTGACCTCAAATTTAAGTGTAGAATGTGGGAGGCCAGCCAGGAGTGCATTGGAATAGTCAAGTCTAGAGTGAAGAAGTCAAGCCATTTGGCCCAACCAGTCCATGCCGGCGTTTATGCCCCACTCGAGCCTCCTCCCGTCTTTCCTCATCTAAATCTATCAGCATAACCCTCTATTCCCTTCTCCCCCATATACTTGTCCAGCCTCCCCTTAAATACATCGATACTATTCACCTCAACCCCTCCCTGTGGCAGCGAGTTCCACATTCTCACCACTCTCTGGGTAAAGAAGTTTTTCCTGAATTCCCCATTGGATTTCTGGGTGACTATCTTATATTGATGGCCTCTAGTTATGCTCTTCCCCACAAGTGGAAACATTCTCTCTGTATCCACTCGATCAAAACCTTTCATCATTTTAAAGACCTCTATTAGGTCACCCCTCAGCCTTCGATTTTCAAGAGAAAAGAGACCCAGCCTGTTCATCCTTTCCTGATAGGTATACCCTCGCATTTCTGGTATCATTCTTGTCACTTTTTATTTGCACCCTTACCAGTACCTATATATCCTTTTTATAACATGGCGACCAGAATTGTACGCAGCATAGAAACTTAGGCCCCAAGTTTCCACATGATTTGCTCCTGATTTTTAGGAGCAACTGGTGGAGAACGGAGTATCTTAGAAATCGGAATTCTCCATTTTAAGTTTTCTGCAGTTCTAGTCAGGAAGAACAGTTTCACTTTGGAACAGAATTTCTTTTTCAAAAGGGGGCGTGTCCGGCCACTGACGCCTGATTTGAAAGTTTCCACAGTGAAAATGTACTCCAAACTAACTTAGAATGGAGCAAGTGAAGATTTTTGTAGGCCTGAAAAAACCTTGTCTACACATTAAAAAATCAGGCGCAGGTTACAAATTAGGCGTCGGGAACGAGGTGGGAGGGGGGGAGGGGGGGAAGGGAAGTCATTACATTCTACAATAAATCCTTATTTATACTTATACAAATATTATACAAATAAATCCAACCTGAATAAAAATTTATAAGCAAAGAAAAGATTAAATAAACCATGTTCCTACCTGTGTGAAAGTGCTTCAGGCAGGGAGAATGCTGCAGGAAGCCTCAGAAGTTGAGGCAGCCATTCCCGACGGCGGGGGGGGGGGGGGGGGGGAGGGGGAGGGAGGGAGGTCCCTCTGCCGTCGGTCGGGCCCGTCGGGAAACGGCTGCCTCAACTTCTGAGGCTTCCTGCACCTTCTCCCTGCTGCAAGAAGCCTCAGTGCTGATCATGGAAGGGCCATGTGCTTTTATTAAAAAATGATAAAAATTGAACAGCTACAAAAAACTACAAAAATGGCCGAGTGCCAATGTTTCCTTCACACTGCGCGTGGGCGAACGCTCCAACGCGCACGCGCAGGGTTGCCGGCAGGAAAAAAACTCATTTAAATGGTACCCGCCCCCTCCCACTTACAAAATCGGCGCGAGTGGTAGGCTCCGCCCCCTGGGCGCCGTGCCAAGCAGACATCGAGCTGCAAAGCGCTCGGGAATAGCGCGTTTTTTTTCAGGCGCCGTTTTCGGCGTGAAAAACGGGTGCCCAGCTCGGAGGGGTGCCTGTTTTGCCGCGTGTGGAAACTTGGGGCCATAGAAATTAGATGCAGGAGCAGACCATTTGGCCCTTCGAGCCTGCACCGCCATTCAATAAGATCATGGCTGTTCATTCATCTCAGTACCCCTTTCCTGCTTTCTCTTCATGCCCCTTGATCCCTTTGGCTGTAAGGGCCATATCTAACTCCCTTTTGAATATATCTAACGAACTGGTATCAACAACTTTCTGTGGTAGAGAATTCCACAGGTTCACCACTCTCTGAATGAAGACGTTTCTCCTCATCTCGGCCCTAAATGGCTTACCCCTTATCCTTAGACTGTGACCCCTGGTTCTGGACTTCCCCAACATCGGGAACATTCATCCTGCATCTAACCTGTCCAATCCTGTCAGAATTTTATATGTTTCTATATCCCCTCTCATTCTTCTAAACTCCAGTGGATACAAGCCCAGTTGATCCAGTCTCTCCTCATATGTCAGTCCTGCCTTCCCGGGAATCAGTCTGGTGAACCTTCGCTGTACTCCCTCAATAGCAAGAAAGTCCATCCTCAGATTAGGAGACCAAAACTGAACACAATAT
This sequence comes from Pristiophorus japonicus, assembly GCF_044704955.1. Lineage (NCBI taxonomy): Eukaryota > Metazoa > Chordata > Chondrichthyes > Pristiophoridae > Pristiophorus > Pristiophorus japonicus. The sequence goes on along the minus strand of NC_091998.1, from coordinate 66,360,625 downwards.
TCCAGGTGAGGCCACACCAAGGCTATGTACAACTGCAGTAAGACCTCCCTGCTCAAATCCTCTAGCTATGAAGGCCAACATGCCATTTGCCTTCTTTAATGACTGATGCCATGACACCCAGGTCTCGTTGCACCTCCCCTTTTCCTAATATGTCACCATCAGATAATAATCTGTCTTCCTGTTTTTGCCACCAAAGTGGATAACCTCACATTTATCCATATTATACTGCATCTGCCATGCATTTGCCCACTCACCTAACCTGTCCAAGTCACCCTGCAGCCTCTTAGCATCCTCCTCACAGCTCACACTGCCACCCAGCTTAGTGTCATCTGCAAACTTGGAGATATTACATTCAATCCCTTCATCTAAATCATTGATGTATATTGTAAATAGCTGGGGTCCCAGCACTGAACCCTGCAGCACCCCACTGGTCACTGCCTGCCATTCTGAAAAGGACCCATTTATTCCAACTCTTTGCTTCCTGTCTGCCAACCAGTCCTCTATCCATGTCAGTACATTGCCCGCAATACCATGTGCTTTAATTTTGCACACTAATCTCTTGTGTGGGACCTTGTCAAAAGCCTTTTGAAAGTCCGAATACACCACATACATTGGTTCTCCCTTGTCCAATCTTCTAGTTACCTCAATCCTCAAAAAATTCGAGGAGATTTGTCAAGCATGATTTCCCTTTCATAAATCCATGCTGACTAGGTCCGATCCTGTCACTGCTTTCCAAATGCACTGCTATTTCATCTTTAATAATTGATTCCAACATTTTCCCCACCACCGATGTCAAACTAACCAGTCTATAATTCCCTGTTTTCTCTCTCCCTACTTTTTAAAAAAGTGGTGTTACATTAGCTACCCTCCAGTCCATAGGAACTGATCCAGAGTCAATAGAATGTTGGAAAATGATCACCAATGCATCCATCATTTCGAGGGCACTTCCTTAAGTACTCTGGGATGCAGCCTAGAGATTTATTGGCCTTCAATCCTATCAATTTCCCTAACACAATTTCCTGACTAATAAGGATTTCCTTCAGTTCCTCCTTTTCGCTAGACCCTCGAACCCCTAGTATTTCCGGAAGGTTATTTGTGTCTTCCTTAGTGAAGACAGAACCAAAGTATTTGTTCAATTGGTCCGCCATTTCTTTGTTCCCCATTATAAATTCACCTGATTCTGACTGCAAAGGACCTATGTTGGTCTTCACTAATCTTTTTCACTTCACATATCTATAGAAGCTTTTGCAGACAGTTTTTATGTTCCCTGCAAGCTTCCTCTCATACTCTATTTTCCCCTCCTAATTAAACCCTTTGTCCTCCTCTACTGAATTCTAAATTTCTCCCAGTCCTCAGGTTTGCTGCTTTTTTTGGCCAATTTATGTGCTTCTTCCTTGGATTTAACACTATCCCTAATTTCCCTTGTTAGCCATGGTTGAGTAACCTTCCCCGTTTTATTTTTACTCCAGACAGGGATGTACAATTGTTGAAGTTCATCCATGTAATCTATAAATGTCTGCCATTGCCTATCCACTGTCAACCCTTTAAGTATCATTTGCCAGTCTATCCTAGCCAATTCATGTCTCATACCATCGAAGTTACCTTTCCTTAAGTTCAGGACCCTAGTCGCTGAATTAGCTGTGTCACTCTCCATCTTTCTACCATATTATGGTCTTTCTTCCCCAGGGGGCCTTGCACAACAAGATTGCTAAGTAGTCCCCTCTCATTACACATCACCCAGTCTAGGATGGCCAGCTCTCTAGTTGGTTCCCCGACATATTGGTCTAGAAAGCCATCCCTAATACGCTTCAGGAAATCCTCCTCCACCGCTTGGTTAGCCCAATCTATATGTAGATTAAAGACTTCCATGATAACTGCTGTACCTTTATTGCACGCATCCCTAATTTCCTGTTTGATGCCATCCCCAACCTCACTACTACTGTTTGGTGGTCTGTACACAACTCCCACTAGCATTTTCTGCCCTTTGGTATTCTCCAGCTCTACCCACAGCACTCTAATAGAACGGTTACAGCACAGAAGGAGGCCATTCGGCCCATCGAGCCCGTGCCGGCTCTCTGCAAGAGCACCTCAGCCAGTCCCACTCTCCCACCCGTTCCCCGGAGCCCTGACATTATTTTTCCTTTAGCGACTTATCCAACTCCCTTTTGAAAGCCACGATTGAGTCTGCCTCCGCCTCCCTCTCAGGCAGCGCATTCCAGATTCTAACCACTCGCTGCGTAAAAAGTTTTTTCCTCATGTCGCCTTTGGTTCTTCTGTCAATTGCCTTAAACCTGTGTCCTCTGGTTCTCCACCCTTCCACCAATGGGAACAGTTTCTCTCTATCTGCTTTGTCCAGACCCCTCATGATTTTGAAAAATGTGGTCCTTTTTATTTATTGTTTATTGATAGCCTGAATTAAAGTTAGGCAGACTGCTTTTGGTTAAAAAAAAATGACTTACAGTCTACTCACCCGATTTATTTCCCCTTCGAGGTCCTGCTCCGTGCTCACCGTGATGTCACTGACTTTCACAGGTTCTGCCGCGCTTCTGTTTAAATACTTGGGCCTGCTCCCGTGGGGTTCCGCGCTCTCCGAGCAGTTATATGTCCGTGCAACGGAAGTACAAATAATACTCTCTGGGGTGGAATTTTGATTTGAGGCTAATTCGGGCGCTAATGGTGGCGGGGCGGTAAACTTTGTGTTGGCAGCCGCAAAATTCATCCGCTGGGCCCTGAGTGTGGGGCGGAGCACTAAAGGAGGCGATGCACACCTCTCCTCGGGGCGCTAGGCCGGCTGAGCAACAGAATCCCGAGCTAAACAGCCGGCCTCGGAGCTCCCCGAGAGAGGCTTCCCTGGGGAAAAAAAATTGGCAAAGAAACACAAAAAATATTCCCAATACCTTACTGACGCCACATCCATGTAAATCGCAAAAAGAAAAACAATCACCTCAGGTAGACATTCTCTCCCTCACCAGGGCCGGTACAGCTCGGACCGCCCGCTTTCCCAGGCGGACCCACCAGGGGGCGCTGCGGGTCCCCCAGAAAACAAGTTTCAGAACGGTGTCGCAACCGGGGGCATTGCACACCGGCTCATTTCTCCCGGGTGGTACTGCTCCGCGCTCCCCGCAAAACTGGCACCGAATGTCCCGGCAGGGCACTGCAAGCTGGCCGCCTGCCCCATTAAGGGTGATCTGCAGCCTAACAGCACCATCAGGACCGCACTGCCATTAGAGGTCAAGGTTACTGCGGCACTTTCCTTCTATGCCTCGGGCTCCTTTCAGGCCTCACTAACGCCGGAAATATCGTCCATTGTTGGGCGATCTGGACAATGATGCAAAGTCTAGCCCTTTGCGTCTCTTCGCTGGGAGCACGCGGTGGTCAAGTACAAACAGCGGAAGGAGCGCACGGCAACCCAAGCACCTCACCCACCCGTCCCTCCAACCACCACCTGCCTCACCTGTGACTGAGACTGTAGGTCCGCATTGGACTCGTCAGTCACCTGACAACTCATGTTAGTGTGGAAGCAAGTTATCCTCGACTCCGAGGGACTGCCTAAGAAGAAGAAGAAATCTATGCATAATTTACACGCAATTACATCATTTGATATTTTTAAACTTGTATAGATGCTTTTGATGTTGAACATGTTGCTGCAGCTTTTATGAATGAGAGTTTTTCTGCAGCCTCTACACTCGGCAAGAGGGACAGGAGTATACTGTGGGATCGTCCTCATTGCAGGGACCTTGCTCAGTTACTTATTGACTCACTATCATTATCAACACCAACTTGTATTTATATAGCACCTTTAACGTAGCAAAACGTCCCAAGGCGCTTCATAGGAGTATTATGAGACAAAAAATTTGATACCGAGCCGCATAAGGAGATATTAGGACAAGTGACCAAAAGCTTGGTCAAAGAGGTAGGTTTTAAGGAGCGTCTTGAAGGAGGAAAGTGAGGTAGAGAGGTTTAGGGAGGGAGTTCCAGAGCTTGGGGCCTTGGCAACAGAAGGCATGGCCACCGATGGTTGAGCGATTATAATCAGGGATGCTCAAGAGGGCAGAATTAGAGGAGCGCAGATATCTCGGGGAGTGATGGGGCTGGAGGAGATTACAGAGATAGGGAGGGGCGAGGCCATGGAGGGATTTGGAAACAAGGATGAGAATTTTGAAATCGAGACGTTGCTTAACCGGGAGCCAGTGTAGGTCAGCGAGCACAGGGGGGTGATGGGTGAGCGGGACTAGGTGTGAGTTAGGACACGGGGCAGCGAGCACAGGGGGTGATGGGTGAGCAGGACTCAGTGCGAGTTAGGACACGGGGCAGCGAGCACAGGGGGTGATGGGTGAGCGGGACTCGGTGCGAGTTAGGACACGGGGCAGCGAGCACAGGGGGTGATGGGTGAGCGGGACTCGGTGCGAGTTAGGACACGGGGCAGCGAGCACAGGGGGGTGATGGGTGAGCGGGACTAGGTGTGAGTTAGGACACGGGGCAGCGAGCACAGGGGGTGATGGGTGAGCGGGACTCGGTGCGAGTTAGGACACGGGGCAGCGAGCACAGGGGGCGATGGGTGAGCGGGACTCGGTGCGAGTTAGGACACGGGGCAGCGAGCACAGGGGGCGATGGGTGAGCGGGACTCGGTGCGAGTTAGGACACGGGACAGCGAGCACAGGGGGGTGATGGTTGAGCGTTATCATTGACATTGAGAGGGGCTTCAAGGGCACGAGGATTTTCTGTATTTATTGACCGAGGAGGGACTGCACGGAAATGTTTTGGAATGTCCTGATCATGTGACGAGGCTCAATATAAATGCAAGTTATCTCTGTCTTCTGTCACTGTGCGAGTGAATTATTGGTTCTTGGGAAGGTGCGAATAATTTAAATGTGAATGGGTTTTATTTTGCGAGCGCTGTGATAAATCTGAATGAATTATTGCAATCTGAGCACGTCACAGACTTTCATAGGCTGAGCCCCTCTGACCAGCGAGTTCATTGATCGGTGCCGATGACCATTCTCCGGGTGCGCTCAGCACTCAATGTTAACAAAACAGGAAGAGAGGGCCAGGAGGAAACACAACGTCAGAATAAATATTCTCTAGCTGTCAGTTTCATAGAGAAGATGAGAATTGACACTGCCACTCAGTGATCAAGCCAGATCTTTTACCAGATCTCTTGATCTGCTCAGTGTTGTAAAGTTAAGCAGACAGGGCTTAAAATCCAGATTTCACTCAACTTGTGGAAGATCTAAAACAAAACCTCAAAAAAATGCTCATTTGTAAGCAGCTGATTAGACAGGAAGTGCACATATACTGATATCAGGAGCAACCTTTATAGTGAAAGCAGATAGCCAGCATGTAGCCCCTGCCCTCCTGAGTAAACGGACATTCTCTCTGGTTATTCACAAGATCACAAGACTGGTACAGATGAGGAAGGCCATTTCTCCCATCTTGGCTCATCCAGGAAAGATCCTATTGTCCCTCCATTGTGGTAACAAACTGGTCCTTAACTGAATCCAATGGCTTTTGCTTCCACAACCCCATCCTTTCCTTAGCTGGTTATTCCTTTGTGTGAAGAAGCACTTGCCAACATGAGTGCAAAGTTTCCTTGACCAACTGTTTGGTTGCAGCAGTAGTCAGCGTCTACCGTTTATATTGTGTCTGTGAGCACTCTAGTAATGACTCCACGAGGTAAACTATTGTACCTGAATTGTTGTGACTTTAGTTCATTTATTGCAGCTCCTGAGTGAGGGTACAGTGAGGTGAGCTCCCTTTTATACCTGGTTACCTGTCGTGTACAGGTGACCCCTCGGTCTCCACCTCTGGTGGTACAGGCATAGTGTATACAGTGTGAAGGTATATTCAGTGGTCTTATGTAACTGTACATTGAGTGTACAGGGTATATACTTATCTTATACATATACAACAGTTTATACATTGTTTACTGTCGCTCTTTCAGTAGCTCTCACTTGTCTCTTTCAAAGACTGAAAAGTTTCTTAAATCTTTGGTCAGTAACTCTGTCTGTTTAAATTTGTTCTCAGGATGTGCGCATGGCTGATAAGGCAACATTTATTGTCCATCAGGGGAAATGTCTTCACCCAGAGGGTGGTGGGGGTCTGGAACTCACGGCCTGAAAGGGTGGTAGAGGCAGAAACCCTCACCACATTTAAAAAGTACTTGGATGTGCACTTGAAGTGCCGTAATCTACAGGGCTACGGACCGAGAGCTGGAAAGTGGGATTAGGCTGGGTAGCTCTTGGTCGGCTGGTGCGGACACGATGGGCCGAATGGCCTCCTTCTGTGCTGTAAATTACTCTGATTCTATCCCTATGCCCTGAGAAGGTTGTGGTGGGCCCTTTCCTTGGACTGTTGTCTCTGGTGCTGCTGCAGTCCTTTTAGGCAGCGAGTTCCTCATTCCGAAGAATACTGACTCCATGACGATGAAGGAACAGCAATGTGTGGCCAAATCAGGATGGCATGTGGCTTGGAGGGGAACTTGGAAGTGGTGATGTTCCCATAAGATTGCTGCTCTAATCTTTCTTGCTGACAGAGGTTGCAGGGAGGCCCGTTGCTGTTGACATATTCTTGGTTCAGTTATTATAGTGCATCTTGCCAATCACAGGGCTCAACTTTCCCCAACCCCTTTTTCTGGTGCACTCACCCGAGGTGCGTGCTTTTGTCCGCCTCCAAGCGCGCCGAAAATCTTCCTCCCGATTCTGGCCGCTCCCCAGCCTCTCTTCAGTGGTGGCGTAGCGTGGCCCAGTGGATTGGGGGCGGAGCCAGGTCCCGGCGCTGAAAACAGTGCCGGAACCTCTGCACATGCACGCTAGAGTCTGTGCGCATGTGCAGTAGCTCCTGGTAGGCCGTTTCTGCAAACGCGCTGCAGGCTGTGTGGGAGGGGCCCAACGCACGCTGTCCCTAGCCCTGGCCGAATGGGCTCCCTCATCGGCGGCCCACTGCCTTCCCTAAGGTAGGACTTCTATTTTTTATTTGTTATTTACTGATTGATCGATTGCTTATTACTTTGGTCTTGGTGCTTTAGGTGCAGGGTTCCTTCTATTTTTTATTTGTTAATTAATTGCTTATTACTTTTTGTGCTTGGAGCAAATATACTGTTTGTTTCGCGGCCCCCCCCACCCGGTTTCCTTCCCTCCCCTATCCCTGCCCTAATGTCCGCCGATGTGCTAATGTGCGCTGTTTTCTTCACTGCCCACAATGTTTTTCAGAGTTGGCCACATATGCTGACCTAAGTGGATTTGGAGTAAGTTTTAGCTGGCCATAGTGGCATAAATGGCCAAAACTGGCGTAAGTGGCTGGGAATGCCCCCATTTGAAAAGAAAAACTGAACTAAAATAAACGTACCCAACTAAGTTACTCTGGAGCAAGTTTATTGGGGAAAATGGCATTTTTCAACTTACGCCAGAAAAACCAACTTACTCCAAAAAAATTGGAGCAAGTCATGGCCAAAATTGGGCCCATACTACAGCCACTGTGTGCGGTGGTGAAGTATGCAGCTGTGAGGATGCTCACAGGATTGTATAGATGTAGAGCTTTGCGCGACGTATTTCTTCCGCCAGCAGTACAGCCTCAACTACAACACGCAGCTCCTGTTTGTGAGCCTGGGGGGCGTCAGGCCCGCCGTCCAGGGGCTGCCTGTCTTTTACCAGGAACTCATCAGGGTCTGGAACAGAGTCGCCACCAAGCGCAGCTCTCCACCGTCTGGAGTGGCGGCTATCCTTCGGGAGCCGCTGCTCAGGAATCCGTACCTCCACGACCGCGGTTTTAGGTGGCAGGCGGACGAGAGGGCTGTGGCTGGTGAGGTGATCAGGGTCAGGGACCTGCTCGATGGTGGAGGAGTGGGCTGGATGGCATCAGATGTGCTGGCATGGCGCCTAAACTGGGCCGATGTCTGGCGCACGGCCACTGCCACCGAGTCGCTAAAAACAGCACTGGGCCCTGACTCCGTTAGGTGTGTCGAGGAGGCTCAAGCACGTGGGGAGATCCCGTCCAAACTGACCCCCATCCGGACGGAATTCCTCATCGATGCCAAGCCCCGAAACCTCCCTCGGGAGCCGGCGCCTCACAACTTGAGCCTCCTCCGGGAAATTCCCTCCGTGCCTTTCAGTTCTGCGCGGAGGGGATTCCTGTACAGGCTGGTCTTGCACACTCTCCACGTTGTCATCCTCGTCTGCCCTCCGGACACGCCATGGCGTACCATCCTGTCATCCGGAGGAGGCGGGGTTCCCAATGGAGTGCACTCTACGCGGGAGTCCTTCCTCTATTTATTGGGGACTTGGCCTGGAGGGTGTTGCACGGAGCAGTCCCGTGCAATAAGTTTTTAAGTCGGTTCACGGACTCCCAGGTCACCTGTAATTTCTGTGGTCTGGAAGAGTCCGTGTTCCATGTGTATGTTCAGTGTGTGAGGTTGCAGCCCCTGTTCCATTATTTAAAGGGGCTGCTCCTCAAATTCTGGTTGCACTTCAGTCCCACACTCCTGATCTTTGGGCACCCTGTGCGGAGGGGAGTGGGCAGGTCGGAGGGCCTCCTCGTAGAGCTGCTCCTGGGCATGGCCAAGGGGGCCATCAGCCGGTCCAGGCAGCGGGCGGTCGAGGGGGTCATTCAGCCCAACTGCCTGCCTCTCTTCCGCGGTTACATCCGAGCCAGGATGTCCCTGGAGATGGAGCATGTGGTGTCTGCCAGTACGATGAGGGACTGGAGTGCATCATCACCCCCGGCAACCAAATTTTAATTTGATTTGTTAAGGTTCCTTTAAAGTTTTATTGTTAGATAGTGGGTTCTAGTGTCTCTTTAATAAGGGGGCACTCGGCTTTATCTGTTAATTAAAATAGTTGTAGAGCTGTTGCATTGTGAGTGGCTTAGCCAGTCACATGATGTTCACAAGACCCAATAAAACCCCAGCCAGTTGGGTCACGGTCATCCACGATGAGCTATGCAGTTGTGAGCCTGGTGGATGAACTGGTAATGTGTGGTGTGATTGTTAAACCTTTGTTAATAAACCAACTAGTTCTTCATAGCAATGTGTTACTATGGATTCGTAAGCAAAGAACCCATGAAGCAAATACATTACAAGGATGAATATTGAAACTAGTGACATGAACAGATATCAAGCAAACTGTTCTAATCTGGACAGAGTTGAGTGTGAGCCATTGATCTGAGCACTGTATCCTGTCTCTGTTCTGAAACTGCTCTTGCAGCCACCGTGTTGATATAGCTTCTGGTCAGTGGTGTTGATGGTGGGGGAATTATGCGATGATGGTGACTTTGAAGGACAAAGAAAGATGAAACGACTTTGTCTTGTTTGAGATGATCATTACCTGGCACTTATTTTGCACGAATAATGGAGTATTGTGGACTGTTTTGGTCTCCTTACTTAAGGAAGGATATACTTACCATAGAGGGAATGCAACAAAGGTTCACCAGACTGATTCCTGGGATGGGGGGATTGTCCTATGAGGAGAGATTGAGTAGACTAGATCTATATTCTCTCGAGTTTAAACATTGAAACTCTATTGAAACATACAAAATTCTTACAGGGCTTGACAGGGTAGATGCAGGGAGGATGTTTCCTCTGACTGAGGAATCTAGAACCAGGGGTCACAGTCTCAGGATAAGGGGTTGGCCATTTAGGACTGAGATGAAGAGAAACTTCTTCACTCAAAGGGGTGAATCTTTGGAATTCTCTATCCCAGAGGGCTGTGGAGATTCAGTCTTTGAGTATATTCAAGACAGAGATCGCTAGATATTTGGATTTTAAGGGAATCAAGGGATATGGGGATAGTGCAGGAAGGTGGCGTTGAGATCGAAGATCAGCCATGATCTCGTTGAATGGTGGAGCAGGCTCGAGGGGCCGAATGGCCGACACCTCCTAATTCTTATATTCTTATGAATGTTTTTTAGCATTTGTCAGCCCAAGCCTTGATGTTATCCAGGTCCTGCTTTAGGTGGGCATGGCTGCCTCATTATCGGGGGTGTTGGAATTGTAAATGAACAGTTTCAGTTCTGACCCTAAAATAGAGCGAAGGTCATTGATGAAGGGTTGAGGCCACCTTCCAAAGTAATTCCTGCAGTGATGTCCAGGAATTGTGATAAATGGCTTCAGACACTGTAAACCATCTTCCTTTGTGCCAGTTATGACTGCAACCGGTGAAGGTTCTCCCTTTGACCTGTATTTTGCGAAGACTTCTGGGTGTCATATTTGGTTGAATGCTGCCTTGATATCGAGGCTAGCAGCTCTCGCCTCTCCTCTGGCACTAGTGATCAATCTATCTTGTCGAATCAACTGCAGGCAACAGGTTACACCGTGTATCATCCTTACCCTGCTGAGTAAAAAGTTACAATGTGTATAACCCTTAACCTATTGAATAACCCAATAACTTTGTACGGTTACACCGTGTATAACCGTTCCTGTTGTAGTAAATGACTGCCTGTCCTGCCTGGTAACTACTGGTAAGGTATCCATTGTTCTATCTGTAAAATCAGCAGAGCACCTGCACTGATGTTCACCCTCGGGATACACTGTGTTCTCCATTTGTTTAATGGAAGAGTCGGCAAACGTCTATAAATCAGCTTCATACGCAAGCCTACTTTGGGCTTAAATTAATGAAAAGAGAAAAACATTCCCTCTTGATCCATTGTTCCCTGCATAATGCTTGGTAAACATTTAATTGTCCCACATTACAACAGTGACTACACTTCAAAAAGCACTTCGTTGGCTGTAAAGCACTTTGAGACATCCGGTGGTCGTGAAAGGCACTATATAAATGCAAGTCTGTGTTTCCTCCCTTCCCTTCCCGCTACAAAAGATGGGCCTTCAAAAGTTTTAATCTGTAATTTTTGTCCCATTGTGTCGCAGGACCTCTTGTGCCCATTCTGAGGATTTGGTACTTCACTTACTCCTAAGTGCTCATTAATTGCTTGCTAAATTTAAAGCTTTCACCATTTGACATGCAAGTTATTTTTATTTCTGATTGTTTTCAGATTAATTGTGTCTCTAGGGAGCTGCCTGTTGTGGTGGAGTTTGGAAACATTTCACTTGGCAGCAGATCCAGTGCAGCTGATGTGTGGTATCTGATCGCAGCAGAGAATCTGCCGTCTCTCCCGCCTGAGTTCTTTCATTCTCTTTCAACACTTTTGTTTATTGGCTAAAAAAACATTTTGGAGAAGGGAAAAGAGGCTGTTTGACTGACCGTCTCAATCCCAAAGCGAGAAGCCATTTGAGCGACGAAGTGGTTTTAAACTTTCCGTGCCAGTTGTGGCTCATTGGGCAGCACTCTCGACTCTGAGCCAGAAGTTCATGGGTTCAAGTCCCACTCCAGAGATTTTGAGCGTAAAAATTTAGCCTGACACTCCAGTGCAGTGCTGAGGGAGTGCTGCACTGTCGGAGGTGAGACGTTAAACTGAGGTCCCGTCTGCTCTCTCAGAGGAACATACAAGATCCCATGTCACTGTTTCTATTTTGAAGAAAAGAAACCTCGGTGTCATATTTGACCCAGAAATTAGCTTCTGAGCACATATCCGCAGCATAACTAAGACTGCCTGTTTCCACCTCGCTGACCTACATTGGCTCCCGGTTGAGCAACGCCTCGATTTCAAAGTTTTCATCCTTATTTTCAAATCCCTCCATGACCTCGCCCCTCCCTATCTCTGTAATCTCCTCCAGCCCCACAACCCCCCGAGATGTCTGCGCTTCTCTAATTCTGCCCTCTTGAGCATCACTGATTATAATCACTCCACCATCGGTGGCCGTGCCTTCAGCTGCCTGGGCCCCAAGCTCTGGAACTCCCTGCCTAAACCTCTCTTCCTCTCTACCTCTCTTTCCTCCTTTAAGGCTCTCCTTAAAACCTACCTCTTTGACCAAGCTTTTGGACATCTGCCCTAATATCTCCTTATGTGGCTTGGGTCAAATTTTGTTTGATCATTATCATCATCATAGGCAGTCCCTCGGAATCGAGGAAGACTTGCTTCTACTCTTAATATGAGTCTTTACGTGACTGTACAGTCCAATAGGAGAACCACAGTCTCTGTCACAGGTGGGACAGATAGTCATTGAAGGAAAGGGAGGGTGGGACTGGTTTGCCGCACGCTCCTTCCGCTGCCTGCGCTTGGTTTCTGCATGCTCTCGGCGACGAGACTCGAGGTGCTCAGCGCCCTCCCGGATGCACTTCCTCCACTTAGGGCGGTCTTTGGCCAGGGACTCCCAGGTGTCGGTGGGGATGTTGCACTTTATCAGGGAGGCTTTGAGGGTGTCCTTGTAACGTTTCCTCTGCCCACCTTTGGCTCGTTTGCCGTGAAGGAGTTCCGAGTAGAGCGCTTGCTTTGGGAGTCTCGTGTCTGGCATGCGGACAATGTGGCCGCAATAATAACGCTCCTGTGAAGCGCCTTGGGAGGTTTTACTACGTTAAAGGCGCTATATAAATACAAGTTGTTTTGTGTGCCTTTCATCGAGTGATACACAGGCTGCAAGTTATGGAGGTTGGATCTTCGATGCCATGCTTCTCACTGTACCCTAGTCTTAATTTGTTTTTGGTTCTCCATTAAACAAAGCATGTCATCATTACTACCCCACCTAGACAGCTTGTGATATTCCCACAATACCACAAACATTTCTTTTTCTTTAAAAAAAAAAGTATTTCCCCGGCAGTCACCGCCCCCAAGTCTTTTGCACTGCCTTCACTCAAAAGGGAGGATGGTTTCCTGTTGGTTTCACCTCACGGTACGGCATTTCCTGTTGCCGGAGCCATCCCTGAGCAAGGAGGGTGAAGCCTCTGGTGGAGTGAAACATTCAGGGACATGACGCCAGGGAGACTGAGGGATAAATATTGGCCCCAGGACACCGGGGATAACTCCCCTGCTCTTCTTCGAAATAGTGGCATGGGATCTTTTACGTACACCTGAGAGAGCAGACGGGGCCTCGGTTTAACGTCTCATCCAAAAGGCAGCCCCTCCGACAGTGCAACACTCCCTGGAGAGTATTTTGCATCTTTTGGTGAATCTGTCAGCTTTTCACCTTGGAATTGAGACATACCATGGTATCTGTGTTTCTTAATACTTTGGGTGTATTTTTATTTTCTAATATGGAGGAGAGGGTTGTGGAGACGGGCCATGTGGACCGGCGTTGCAGCTATCTATAAAGTGACTTTCTGTAACTTAGAATCTCTGCTAACATTGCAGCATACAGTGTCAGCCGTGGCTCAGTGGACAGCACTCTCTCCAGGGACTTGAGCACAAAAATCTAGGCTGACACTCCCAGTGCAGTGCTGAGGGAGTGCTGCACTGTCGGAGGTGCTGTCTTTCGGATGAGAAGTTAAACCGAGGCCCCGTCTGCCCCCTCAAGTAGATATAGAACATCCCATGACACTATTTTGAAGAAGAGCAGGGGAGTTATCCCCGGTGTCCTGGGGCCAATATTCATCCCTCAATCAACATAACAAAAACAGATTATCTGGTCGTTATCACATTGCTGTGTGTGGGAGCTTGCTGTGCGCAAGTTGCCTGCTGTGTTTTTGCACATTACAACAGTGACTACACTCCAAAAGTACTTCATTGGCTGTAAGGCGCTTTGAGACGTCTGTTGGTCGTGAACGGCGCTATATAAATGCAAGTCTTTCTTTATAATAGTACCCATTAAACCCTCCTTATATCACACCAGGTTCCATTCAGTTTTTTGATTTGGTCAGCGGAGTGATGAGAGAGAGAGAGGAGCGTATGGTGCATATCCCTGTGCCCATTGACGCACTGGCTGACCGACAATATTTATCATTGAATACATCCCCAATTATCTACCAATCTGCTGCACTCTGCAATCCCTTTCCTAGACTCACCTACCTTGCTGTCGTGCTTCACAACTTCAAAACTTCAAAACCTCGACTCTCTTCGTCACCTCTCCTAAATCTCCCTGCAATTGCCGCTCGGGGTCTGAGCGCCCTACTCTCTCCCCGTGGAATGCTCCGCCGAGTTGAAGGTTCCACACAAAGGCAAGCTCGTTAAAGAGCTGCTCGAAGCTGAACGACAGTGATCTCGGTTTCTGCTCCAGGCTTCAAAGTGAAAACCATTAACCCGGGCAGCTCAGTGCGGTGTCGCACCTAATTTACACTGAGAACTTCTCCAAGATAAGAATATAGAGGAGCGTGGGACTAGCGAGTTTATTCATCCTCCTTTCTGATGACTACTTTTGAGGAATTCAGGGCCCTCTCAGGAGGCTTGAGCCAAATGACTTTGGACAAAGAAGGTTTCCCATAATCATTTTTCAGTTTCTTGTCTTTGAAGAGCTGCTAATTTAAGTCAGCGATTCCCTTGTCGACATTAACTGACAGAAACCTTCGTTTTGTAACTGAGAACTGCACGAGAATTGTTGGAGCTCTTTGACTTTTGAAACCAGATAAAAGTTAAATAGGATTGCATTAATCTTTTGGGGTGAATTAGTGATATGCAAAGGTAAGGCTCTTTTCTCTCTTGTATCAAAATATAAGAGATCAAGGCTCAAACAAGGCACTGTAGCTATTTCCCAACTTCAAAGAATTTAACTTGACGTGCAACATAAGAACATAAGAATTAGGAACAGGAGTCGGCCATTTGGCCCCTCGAGCCCGCTCCGCCATTCAATAAGATCATGGCTGATCTGATCATGGACTCAGCTCCACTTCCCTGCCCGCTCCCCATAACCCTTCACTCCCTCATCATTCAAAAATCTGTCAATCTCCACCTTAAATATACTCAATGACCCAGCCTCCACAGCTCTCTGGGGCAGAGAATTCCATAGATTCATGACCCTCTGAGAGAAGAAATTCCTCCTCATCTCAGTTTTAAATGGGCGGCTCCTTATTCTGAAACTATGCTCCCTAGTTCTAGATTCCCCCACGAGGGGAAACATCCTCTCTGCATCCACCCTGTCGCGCCCCCTCAGGATCTTATACATTTAATAAGATCACCTCTCAGTCTTCTAAACTTTAATTAATATAGGCCCAATCTGTTCAACCTTTCTTCATATGATAACCCCCTCATCTCGGGAATCAACTTTGTGAACTTTCTCTGCAAGTATATCCCTCGTTAAATACAGAGACCAAAACTGTACGCAGTACTCCAGGTGTGGCCTCACCAATACCCTGTACAGTTGTAGCAGGACTTCCCTACTTTTATACTCTATCCCTCTTGCAATAAAGGCCGACATTCCATTTGCCTTCTTGCTGTACCTGCAGGCTAGCTTTCTGTGTTTCATGTACAAGGGCCTCCAGGTCCCTCTGTACTGCAGCACTTTGTAATCTCTCCCCATTTAAATAATTTCCTTTTTTATTTTTCTATCAAAGTGGATAACCTCACATTTTCCCACATTATACTCCATCTGCCAAATTTTTGCCCACTCACTGAGCCTCTATATCCCTTTGTAGATTAATTGCGTTCTCCTCACAACTTGCTTTCCCACCTATCTTTGTATTATCAGCAAACTTAGTTACATTACATTCGATCCTTTCATCCAAGTCATTAATATAGATTGTAAATAGTTGAGGCTGATCTGATCCTGGCCTCAGCTCCACTTCCCCGCCCGCTCCCCATAACCCTTGACTCCCTTATCGTTCAAAAATCTGTCTATCTCCGCCTTAAATATATTCAATGACCCAGCCTCCACAGCTCTCTGGGGCAGAGAGTTCCACAGATTCCTCCTCATCTCAGTTTTAAATATATACGTGGCACCAGCCATAATGAGCACTGGATGCAGTACGTCAGCCAATAGATGCTCTTGTAAATGACGTGTTCTTGTCTGGGCATGACCACGAGTGGGGACGTTTGATGATATGATCTAAGTGGTGCCCGTGATCCTTTTAGGATAGATTAAGCAAGGTGCGGGGAAAGGGGGGTGGGCAAGGGGGCTTTGTTCTTGTTGGACCTTGCCTCCACATAAATTGTTCGTGATCTTGCCCCATTTATTGGTGTCATTTGTCTGTGTACCTTTGTATTTCAAACATAATCTTATTGGCGCAATGTCCCTAAAAGTCTGACTTTTCTTACTCTGCCTCAGGTTGGGAAGTTGGTTGCCTCGAGACTGACTGGTACCAATCTGGTCGGCCTGTCCACAGCTTTATTCCTGTCAGACACCGAGCGACTGCTGACTCTGATCATAGCTCAGTGTTGGGGAGTAGCCGGACGCCACTCACAGCACAACTTAGCGATTGCACAGCTGGATCACGCTGCCTTCCCTTTCACTCCGCTTTCGACGTGGTCTCCCTTTGAGCAGCGCATTCCTCATTGACCCTCCCCCCCACGTTTATAGTCAAGGCTGCGACTCCAAACCGGTGACGATTTCTTCTCTGTTTCTCAAAGACCAGTCCCTTATTGATCAGGGACAACGGTGAGCCACTGGCCTTGCCCACCCTGCTGCCAGCGTGCCCACTGGCGGGTGTGGCGAACAAGCCCTTCCTGTACTCTCTGCTTCCTGTGACATGGCTAGGGTGGCGAACTTAGCGCCATGCTGGTTTGAATTCCGCCACACTGTCCCGAACGTGCAAAGAAGATAAAATGGTTTGGAGATCATTAGTTATAGAATTATTTGCAAGAAGGAACAAAAAAACTGCATTGCACCACTTTTTAGGCATTGCATTTAAAAGAGGTGGCAGCTACTCGGATAAGCCTTTCAATAATAACTTACGCAGCGCTCTGAAAGATCAACAGATACAATGGGTTACAGGCTATCTGTGCTATTCAAATTGCAGCATTTGTTGGACTTTATTCAGTTAGTGAGGAACTGGTTGGGAAAGTGCAACTGACTCTGTCAATTAGTGTAGCTCAACTGTAGAGGCAAACTTACTGAAGAACCTCAGGGTGAAAGGCTTGATGCTTATTGCTAACTCAGCTTTCTTACTCTGTGGAGCTGAAGAACCTGTGATCAGCGGCCACCGTTTTAAACATCGAATCGCTAAAATGGTCTTGGTGGGTCTCTGCTTCCTCCATGTTGACTTATTTTTCAATCGCTTTCCAAGACCAAGGGATTCATGAAGATCCTTAAATGTGCCACACAAGAACATCAGAAACAGGAGCAGGAGTCGACCATTCGGCCCCTCGAGCCTGCTCCGCCATTCAATACCATCATGGCTGATCTGATCATGGACTCAGCTCCACTTCCCCGCCCGCTCCCCATAACCCTTTACTCCCTTATCGCTCAAAAATCTGTCTATCTCCACCTTAAATATATTCAATGTCCCGGCCTCCACAGCTCTCTGGGGCAGAGAATTCCACAGATTCACGACCCTCTGAGAGAAGAAATTCCTCCTCATCTCAGTTTTAAATGGGCGGCCCCTTAGTCTGAAACTATGCCCCCTAGTTCTAGATTCCCCCACGAGGGGAAACATCCTCTCTGCATCTACCCTGTCCAGCCCCCTCGGCTGTGATATGTACGGATTGTGTCATGAACAAGAAGGGCGATGGTGGGTTGTTTTTGTTGATTGTGAGGCTTTAACCTTTTGTTGGTCGGTTTTCCAAAAGGCCCTCTGGTGACTGAAATTCCACTGGCCAATAGGGAGTGCGAGCAACATTGCAGCTCAGCCTTTGTCAAGCAACTTACTCTGTAAGGCACTGATAATTCAATGTGTTTCACAGAACCACAGCTGCATAAAGTATAAATTGGCCTTTGACTCTTTGTTCTTGCCTTATCTGCCACACGGCCTGCAGCGGTTCGAGGCGGCGGCTCACCACCACCTTCTCCGGGGCAATTAGGGATGGGCAATAATTGCCGGCCTTGTCAGTGACGCCCACATCCCAGGAACAAGTTAAAACACTGGAAGGAATGCTACGGGATGGCAGGACTGACATATGAAGAAAGACTGGATCGACTGGGCCTGTATTCATTGGAGTTTAGAAGAATGAGAGGGGATCTCATAGAAACATATAAAATTCTGACGGGACTGGACAGGTTAGATGCGGGAAGAATGTTCCCAATGTTGGGCAAGTCCAGAACCAGGGGTCACAGTCTAAGGATAAGAGGTAAGCCATTTAGGACCGAGATGAGGAGAAACTTCTTCACTCAGAGAGTTGTTAACCTGTGGAATTCTCTACCGCAGAAAGTTGTTGAGGCCAGTTCATTAGATATATTCAAAAGGGAGTTAGATGTGGCCCTGCGGCTAAAGGGATCAGGGGGTATGGAGAGAAAGCAGGAATGGGGTACTGAAGTTGCATGATCAGCCATGATCTTATTGAATGGCAATGCAGGCTCAAAGGGCCGAATGGCCTACTCCTGCACCTATTTTCTATGTTTCTATGTTTACCCTTCTATCTGCAACAAAAGTTGCAAGGGCTACGAAAGAAAGAAAGTCTTGCATTTATATAGCACCTTTCATGACCACCAGACATCTTAAAGCGCTTTACAGCCAATTAAGTACTTTTGGAGTGTAGTCACTGTTGTAATGTGGGAAACGTGGCAGCCAATTTGCGCACAGCAAGCTCCCACATACAGCAATATGATAATGACCCAGATAATCCCTTTTTTTGTGATGTTGATTGAGGGATAAATATTGGCCCCAGGACACCGGGGATAACTCCCCTGCTCTTCTTCGAAATAGTGCCGTGGGATCTTTTACATCCACCTGAGAGAGCAGACGGGACCTCGGTTTAACGTCTCATCCAAAAGATGACAGTGCAGCGCTCCCTCAGCACTGCACTGGAGTGTCAGCCTAGATTTTGTGCTCAGGTCCCTGGAGTGGGACGAACCCACGACCTTCTGACTCAGAGGCGAGAGTGCTGCCCACTGAGCCACGGCTGACATTATGAGGAAAGAACGGGACGGGACGGGGGGGGGGGGGGGAGGCTAATTGCTAATTGCTAATGGCCTCCTACTGTGCGATAAGCTTGTGTAATACTAATGCTCCTGCCTAAATCCCTGGGTGAGAGGTGGCGGGCACAGCATGGCTTTTTGCGAGTGCCACCATGTGGGTAACACAGCACTTAACATTCCTCTGTTACTTAACACGCACATCTGTCCTGGCAGATGTTAACTGGAGACGTTCTGCTCTTCGAGGGTGAGTGACAGGTACACCTTTGGGAAAGCACAGCTGGGGACAGATGCTGGAAATCAATGGCTTGTCCCAATTAAAGTCAATATGCCAGCAGTATTTGTTTGGCTGCTTGTTCAGCTACCTCAGCAACAGAACTCCCAATAAATGTCATCTCTCTTTAAGCTCGTCACTGTGAAATGGATAAGCAACGCTCAAGCAGGAGCATGCATCTTCTGGCCACATGGCAGCGAAAGTACATCTAAGCTGCATGCTGTAGGGGGAGCCCTTGACCAACATGGGCAAGACCAGAAGAGTGGGTCTGAGGGCCATTGTAATGCCCCTGTTGACCTATGTCGCATCCAGGATCACAGTCCATGGTGGTTAAACCTCCTAAACAAGACCAGAAGCTGTGCAGGATTCCGACTGTTCTGTCCCAGCCTCCCCAAGCAGTTGTCAGTCAGAAAGTGCTGGATTCTATGCAACCTGTGCAGGGCGTGTTTTGTTCTGTGTAACATCCCCTCCGACTCTTGGGAATCCCTGGCCCGAGACCGCTCAAAGTAGAGGAGAAGCATCCGAGAAGGTGCTGAACACCTCGAGTCTCTTCTCCGGGAGCAGGCGGAAGCTAAGTACAAACAGCGGAAGGAGTGTACGACAACCAAAGCACCCCATCCACCCGTCCCGCCAACCACAGTCTGCCCCACCTGTGGCAGAGACTGTAGGTCCCACATTGGGCTCATCAGTCACCATGTTAGTGTGGAAGCAAGTCATCCTCGACTCCGGGGGACTGCCTA
This sequence comes from Pristiophorus japonicus, assembly GCF_044704955.1. Lineage (NCBI taxonomy): Eukaryota > Metazoa > Chordata > Chondrichthyes > Pristiophoridae > Pristiophorus > Pristiophorus japonicus. The sequence goes on along the minus strand of NC_091998.1, from coordinate 66,340,854 downwards.
AGAAAGAGAAGAGTATGAATTTGACCAAGGCAGCATTTTACTGCGTGTGGTATTACGCGAGTTGTCTCCAAACCTGACTCTTGATTTGGGTCTTGTTCCTCAGGTTCCTTCAGGCTTCTGTGGGGTCTGCCAATCTGGTGTTCGGGGCAGAGATGTGGAACTGCTGGGGGTTTGCGGAGTGCAGTTGGGTCGTGAGAGAGCTGTTTCATTTGGAAGCACCATAACGTTGCCAATTCACTGGGGTGCAACTTTTGTGCTCGCTGATGACCGGTTAAGGAGCTGGCCGGGTCTGCTGCTGTCATTCTGGGCAGTCGTTCGTGACAGGACTGTATGATCTTCCTGGGCTGGATCTGTTGCGCAGGGCACCTGCATTTCCACAACAGCAACAACCTACATTTATTTAGGGCCTTTACTGTTGCAAAAGGCCCCAAATTGCTCCACGGGAGCGTCATTCAAAAAATTGGACTCCAAACCGAGGAATGAGATAAAATCGTTAAGTTGCAGTCAGGGGCAAAGCAAAGGCATTTGCCGCTGGTCCCGAAGTAAGCCTCCCACAAAGATCTCGCCATCTCTGTGTCGAGAAGTTTGGGCATTCCCACGCGTTGTTGAAATCACCGCAGCAGAGTGGGAATCCCCTGGTGTGGGCCGCTGTGACGTCAACAATCTGTCTAAGCAGCCAATCAAAACGCAGCATTCTCACGGACAGCGAACCAGGAAGTGGGCACGCTCTTAAAATTCTAACATTTGAGAAACGTTAGAGGGTGAAAAACAAAGATTGGGGCTCTCACATGGGGAACGACATACCTCACATAAAGATGAGCAACCTTTTATTTAAGAAAAAAATTAATGTTTTTGAACATTTCTTAAAATGGGATTTGGGGAGCAGAGTTTTGGATGAGTTACAGTTTAGAGGGTGGAAAGTGATGAAGTAGTTGAGCCTGGAGATGACTGAAGCGTGGGTGATGGTTTCAGCAGCTGATCGTCTGCGGGAGAAAGTATGTGGTCTTTGTGATGGAGAATATGTGGGCAAAGCCCGGGGGAGTGTGTGATGGGAGGAATGCAAATAAAGTGCTCGATGAGATTCCCTAAACTTCTCGAGAATTATATCCCACCAATTACGACCTGAGCAAGATACAGCAGGGATGCTTGGCTGAAGTCCCAGATGTCAGCAAGGAGTTCGGCCCATCAGGAAAGATTGAGGGGAAAAGTGGGCAAATCCCAGTGAGCCTCTGTCCTATTGGCTTCTGTCTTCCGTCCCCTGAAAATGCAGCATTTGAGATCTCAGACGAGTTAAGCATGGATTTTCTGTTTTCTTTTGTTGCAACTCTCTGTCCGAGGCATAAATCTAAGAGTCAGCAATAATCTCCTTGTGAAGAATATTCCTCGGCCCTTATTGCCTGAGCTGGTGCAGCAAGCTGCTAAACACTGACATCAGCATAATGTGCATGTTACTTAGAGGGTGGTGACAGCAAAATCAATTCACAACAATTTAAGTTTGATTTTGACACAAAAATATATTTTCTTTCAATCGAGTGTGGCATAGGACTTGTAAAGTTGCATTCCAGCTTGTTCCCTCTCAGTGATGCAATCTCAGAGAGACGATTCTAATGTGTATTCCCCAAAGTGTGCACAGGGCCTGCTACTGTCTATAGGATATACAGGGTCTGCTACTGTCTATGGGATATACAGTGTCTGCTACTGTCTATGGGATATACAGGATCTGCTACTGTCTCGGGGATATACAGGGCCTGCTACTGTCTATAGGATATACAGCATCTACTGTCTATAGGATATACAGGGCCTGCTACTGTCTATGGGATATACAGGGTCTGCTACTGTCTATGGGATATACAGGGTCTGCTACTGTCTATAGGATATACAGCATCTGCTACTGTCTATGGGATATACAGGACCAGCTACTGTCTATGGGATATACAGGGTGTGCTACTATCTATAGGATATACAGGATCTGCTACTGTCTATGGGATATACAGGAATTGCTACTGTCTATGGGATATACAGGGTCTGCCACTGTCTATGGGATATACAGGGTCTGCTACTGTCTATAGGATATATAGGGTCTGCTACTGTCTCGGGGATATACAGGGTCTGCTACTGTCTATGGGATATACAGAGTCTGCTACTGTCTATAGGATATACAGGGTCTGCTAATGTCTATGGGATAATACATCGTCTGCCACTGTCTATGGGATATACAGGGTCTGCTACTGTCTATAGGATATACAGGATCTGCTATTTTCTATGGGATATACAGGGTCTGCTATTGTCGATAGGATATACAGGATCTGCTACTTTCTATGGGATATACAGGGTCTGCTACTGTCGATAGGATATACATCGTCTGCCAGTGTCTATGGGATATACAGGATCTGCTACTGTCTATGGGATATACAGGGTCTGCTACTGTCTATGGGATATACAGGGTCTGCTATTGTCTACGGGATATACAGGGCCTGTTACTGTCTATGGGATATACAGGGTCTGCTACTGTCTATAGGATATACAGGGTCTGCTACTGTCTATGGGATGTACAGGGTCTGCTACTGCCTGTAGGATATACAGGGCCTGCTACTGTCTATGGGATATACAGGGTCTGCTACTGTCTATAGAATATACAGGGTCTGCTACTGTCTATGGGATGTACAGGGTCTGCTATTGCCTATAGGATATACAGGGTCCACTATTCCCCATTCTGTGCACAGGGCCTGCTGTTGTCTATCAGGCATACATGATTTGCTATTTCCCATAATGTGTACCGTGTCTGCTATCCCTATATTGTTTCACTCTCCTGTTTTACATACTTGAGGTGACTGTTCAGTGGAATGTACTCAGGTTCGGTAATTCCACATTATGTCTACATGGTCTGAGATTGCCAAATGATATATAATGTGTGTCCTGATGTGTAACGTATTCAGGGTTTGCTATTTCCAATACTGTCCACAATGTCTGCTGTTACCATATAATTTATATCGTCAATGGTATTGCCTATAATCTATCCAATGGATACTGTTGTCTATAATGATCCAGTGGATACTGTTGTCTATAATGATCCAGTGTAACATGAAGACAGAGGTGTTTCCCTCTGCAAGGTACAGGAAGTGCTAATCCTCAGTCATGTTATCTGGGACTTGTGTGGAGCCTAAGGTTTCGCTTGGGCAATATGCCAGCTCCAGCCGTTCCCCCGGCCCGTGTTCTGGGTGTAGTCAGTCCCTTGAATTGGGTTAAAAACAGAACATGCTGGAAATACTCAGCATCTGTAGAGAGAAACAGAGTTAACGTTTCCGGTCAATGAGTCTTCAGAACTGGAGAAGAACAGAAGCTCTTCAAGATGGGCATTTCTGGAAGAGAAATGGCAGTTAATTAAACTGAAATACCAAAGCTAAATACAGTTCAAGTCATGTTCTTTTGATTGTAAAAGCTGCAAATAAAAATTAATTAACACAAAAATGCAGCAAACCCACTCCCCCCCCCCCCCAAACCCCCCGCAAATACACAACCACTGTAACATGCACAGACATATAGGGAGAATAACACACTGTGATAAATGTTAAAGGGAAACCTCTGGGTTGAAGTCTCTGTTAATTGCCCAAAGCATGAGATGCAACCTGATTTGTTATGTAAGTAAACATTTTAACTGTGTAAGACTTGCCACTAGAGGGCGCACCTGTTGGAGGCCCAAGGGTCACCTACACACCTCATGCAAGCGAGTATAAAAGGTTGTGTGCCATGCTGCTTTGGCACTCTGGAGTTTTATTAAAGAGACTAAGGTCACATCAGTTTAAGCTCACAGTACTCAGTCTTGTGGAGTTATTCTAAACATAACAAAATTGACTGGAAATTCAGAGATAGCCTTCGACCACATGGAGTCATGGGTTGTCACAAATCCTTCAATTATTCTGTTTTATACAGCAACCTAAGTGATGAGATAAATGTATATGTTGCTCAGTTTATCATTCTTTGATAACCAGCAGCCTGAGGCCTATCCTCTGTGTGACAGACTGCAGCCTGAGGCCTATCCTCTGTGTGACAGACTGCAGCCTGAGGCCTATCCTCTGTGTTTGAGACTGCAGCCTGAGGCCTATCCTTTGTGCAACACACTGCAGCCTGAGGTCAATCCTTTGTGCAACACACTGCAGCCTGAGGCCTATCCTCTGTTTGACACACTGCAGCCTGAGGCCTATCCTTTGTGCAACACACTGCAGCCTGAGGCCTATCCTTTGTGCAACACACTGCAGCCTGAGGCCTATCCTTTGTGTAACACACTGCAGCCTGAGGCCTATCCTCTGTGCAACACACTGCAGCCTGAGGCCTATCCTCTGTTTGACACACTGCAGCCTGAGGCCTATCCTTTGTGCAACACACTGCAGCCTGAGGCCTATCCTTTGTGTAACACACTGCAGCCTGAGGCCTATCCTCTGTGTGACACACTGCAGCCTGAGGCCTATCCTTTGTGTAACACACTGCAGCCTGAGGCCTATCCTTTGTGTAACACACTGCAGCCTGAGGCCTATCCTTTGTGTAACACACTGCAGCCTGAGGCCTATCCTTTGTGTAACACATTGCAGCCTGAGGCCTATCCTTTGTTTGACACACTGCAGCCTGAGGCCTATCCTCTGTGCAACACACTGCAGCCTGAGGCCTATCCTTTGTGTAACACACTGCAGCCTGAGGCCTATCCTCTGTGTGACACACTGCAGCCTGAGGCCTATCCTCTGTGCAACACACTGCAGCCTGAGGCCTATCCTTTGTGTAACACACTGCAGCCTGAGGCCTATCCTTTGTGCAATACACTGAAGCCTGAGGCCTATCCTCTGTGTGACAAACTGCATCTGTTGCTTATACCTTGTGTAAGTTGCCACAGCCTATGGCCTATTCCTTATTTGCAGTGCAGCCACCACTGCGATTTGTATGGTTACGGTAAAGAAAGTTGGGTGAGTCGCCTCTCTCCGCCCTTGCCTCAGCTCATCCTCTGCTGAAACCCTCATCCATGCCCTTGTTACCTCTAGTCTTGACAATACAAACGCACTCCTGGCTGGCCTCCCACATTCTACTCTACATAAACTTGAGGTCATCCAAAACTCGGCTGCCCCGTATCCTAACTCGCACCAAGTCCCATTCACCCATCACCCCCTGTGCTCGCTGACTCACATTGGCTCCCGGTTAAGCAACGCCTCGATTTCAAAATTCTCATCCTTGTTTTGTAATCCCTCCATGGCCTCGCCCCTCCCTATCTCTGTAATCTCCTCCAGCCCCACAGTCCCCCGAGATATCTGAACTTCTCAAATTCTGCCCTCAGCATCCCTGATTATAATCGCTCCACCATCGGTGGCCGTGCCTTCTGTTGCCTGGGCCCCAAGCTCTGGAACTCCCTCCCTAAACCTCTCCACCTCTCTACCTCTCTTTCCTCCTTTAAGACGCTCCTTAAAACCTACCTCTTTGACCAAGCTTTTGGTCACCTGCCCTAATTTCTACTTATGTGGCTCGGTGTAAATTTTTTGTCTTATAATACTCCTGCGGTTTGGGATGTTTTGCTACATTAAAGGCGCTATATAAATACAAGTTGTTGTTTTGTTGGGAATAGGGTGGACATCAGCAAATCTCCAATGAGAAGGAAAGGTGAGCTGGTGGAAGGGAGATTTCTCCAAAGGACACGGGTAACTTCAGGAGCCGACATCTTGATGATGACGGAGGTGGACCCGCAGAGCCTGAGAACTTACTGGAGCGTGGAGCACAGAACGCGGGGTCCTGGAGCGCGGGGTACGGGAGCGCGGAGTACGGGAGTACGGGGTATGGAGGACGGAGCGCGGGGTACGGGAGCGCGGGGTACAAGAGCGCGGGGTACGGGAGTGCGGGGTACGGGAGTGCAGGGTACGGGAGCGCGGGGTACGGGAGCGCGGGGTATTGAGTACGGGAGCGCGGGGTCCTGGAGCGCGGGGTACGGGAGCGCGGGGTACGGGAGCGCGGGGTACGGGAACGCAGGGTATGGAGGACAGAGCGCGGGGTACAGGAGGGCAGGGTACGGGATTGCGGGGTACGGGAGCGCGGGGTATGGAGTACGGGGTACGGGAGTGCGGGGTACGGGAGTGCAGGGTACTGGAGCGCGGGGTACGGGAGTACGGGGTACGGGAGTGCAGGGTATGGAGGACAGAGCGCGGGGTACGGGAACGCAGGGTACAGGAGCGCGAAGTATGGGAACGCAGGGTATGGAGGACAGAGCGCGGGGTACGGGAGCGCGAAGTATGGGAACGCAGGGTATGGAGGACAGAGCGCGGGGTACGGGAGCGCGGGGTACAGGAGCGCGAAGTATGGGAACGCAGGGTATGGAGGACAGAGCGCGGGGTACGGGAGCGCGGGGTACAGGAGCGCGAAGTATGGGAACGCAGGGTATGGAGGACAGAGCGCGGGGTACGGGAGTGCAGGGTATGGAGGACGGAGCGCAGGGTACGGGAGCGCGGGGTACGGGAGCGCAGGGTACGGGATTGCGGGGTATGGAGGACGGAGCATGGAGTACTGGAGTCCAGTGTCCAACTGTATATTTGGCTGGAACTTGAGTTTGATCCCAATGGTTGAACAGAATGGAGGAATGAAGAGAGGCGATTTAACCAGGATCGGCATCAATTTAAGTTGAAGGGGAAAGTGACCTGAGGAAACACACCGACTGTATCGCTAACAGGGCAGAAAGGAGGATTTGTCCAAGTTAGAAGAGATTGTTTCGGCAGGAAAGCAGATGGAATGCCGACTGAAATTGCAGTGAAGCAGCATTTGGCAGTAAAACTCTAGACAATAAAACTCCAGTAATGATTTACAGAGTTTACCTGCAGAGGTAACGTTGCTTTCACCTGAACAGGGTGGCCGGTTGTGACTGGCACAATTTGTGGGAGCAGAATGGCACCAAAATATGGTGGCAGATCAGACAAGAGGGGACGAATGGGGAGTGAACCCATCCATGCTCCAGTGACATTGACATCAGGTTTTTGCCTGAGTTGGACAATAGGGAATCATGGAATTAACCTCTGTGGTCTCCTTAAATCTCCTGATGGGTCAAAATCCTGGAACACCCTCCCTCACGGCACTGCAGGAATACCTTGCACCACGGACTGCCGCCGGTCAAACAGGGCAATTGGGGATGGGCAGTAAATGCCGGCCCTGCCAGCGATGCCCACATCCCAGGAACGAATAAAAATTAGGACACCAAGATGTGGTGGTGGTTGTGAGGAAGTCCATGAGAGAATATTCTAACCCGTCTCTGGGTGGCTGAACCGAGGGTGATGTTTTGATCTTTTGGTAAGAGAAAGTGACAGTGAGAATCCCGCCTTCAATCGCTGCGGGTCAGCTGGGAGTTTAATGCATTCCCCTGTGAGGATGCTCACAGGTTTGCAGAGCAGTTGAACTGCCGGCACCTCTTCCGCGGTTACATCCGAGCCAGGGTGTCCCTGGAGATGGAGCACGCGGTGTCCACCGGTACGCTCGCGGCCTTCCGCGAGAGGTGGGCGCCGGAGGGACTGGAGTGCATCATCACCCCCGGCAACCAAATTTAAATTTGATTTTAATGTCTAAAGTTTAATTTATTTATTGTGCTGGTTTCAGTGCCCCCCCCTCCTTTTAACCAGGGGGCACTTGTAGAATTTGTGTTTCTAGTGCCCTCAAAAAAAACCCCCAAAAAAACAAAACAAGGGGGCACTTGATTACTGTGTCGACACAAAATAGTTGTGGAGCTGTTGAGTTGGGAGTGGCTTAGCCAGTCACATGATGTTCACAAGACTCAATAAAACCCCAGCCAGTTGGGTTCGGGAGATCCACCATGGGGCAGGTGGTTGTGAGCCTGGTGGATGAACTGGTAATGTGTCGTGTGATTGTTAAACCTTTGTTAATAAACCAACTAGTTCTTAATAGCAATGTGTTGCTATGGATTCTTAAGCACAGAACCCTTGAAGCAAATCCATTACAGGTTACCATTTAGTCCATAAATGTTTCGTTTGCATTTGCTTTCGAAGAGGCGGGCTGGGTTTATCCGCTTGCAGACACCACGATGGTTGGTTCGTGGCGCGGAGTTTCTCATTGACGAGGACAGGTCCGGGTGTCTGAGTAACAAGCAAACATGGTAAGCTCAGCTTTATGGCTGAATCCGGAGAAAATCAGCAAAAGATCAATTAAGGGCGAATTGACGAGCGTGTTAATGCACCTTTTGCAGATTGGCAGCTTCCCACCAGGATATAGAAGGTGCAGCGTAAGCAGTAATTATTTAGTCATTTGCCCTTGGTGTATAGATTATCTCCACACTACCTTTGGCGTCTCGCCAGTCTCTGAAACTACACAAACAATCGGCATCTCAGGCCAGGCCCCAGCACTGACTCCGTTCCTCTTCCTACAGTGACGACCCACATCATCGCCATGCCGTAAGATGTGGATCGTCATCCTATAAACCAGCCGCTTGTCATTCTGACACAACAGCTATCACTCTGGGACTGTTAGTGGATGTAGCCAGGAGTGCATTGCAGGGTTTAAACACAAGGCTGAACATTCGGCTGATATAAATCCGTTGGAGCGGCTTCCATGGTTATCTCTGCCCCAGGAAAAGGCAAAACGGACACGACAGGAAGCATGAGGTTTTCTCACAATCTGTTCTGCAGGAATATAATGATCTGTATGGAGTGGAGATCCACTGATATTCATTCTAACACAATGAAGTAAGAAAGACAGACTTGCATTTCTTTCATGCCTCTCGCGACCTCAGGATGCCCCACAGCCAATGAAGTAACAAAAGTGACCCATCCATGGCTAACTAAAGAAGTTAAGGATAGCATTAGATTGAAAGAAGAAGCTTATAATGTTGCGAAGAATACCAATAAGCCCGAGGATTGGGAGAGTGTCAGAAACCAGCAAAGGATGACCAAAAAAATTGATAAAAAAGGAAAAATAGATTTTTGGGGTCCATGGGAATCCAGGAATTATGGGGATCGGGCAGGAAAGTGGAGTTGAGGCTGATGATCAACCAGGCGGAGCAGGCTCGAGGGACTGAATGGCCTCCTCGTGCTCCCAATTCTTATGTTAAGTACTTTTTGAAGAGTAGTCACTGTTGCAGGAAACGCAACAGCCAAGATCCACACAGCAAGATCCAACAAACAGCAATGAAATAAATGACCAAATAATCTGATGTTGGTTGAGGGATAAATATTGGTCAGGACACCAGGGATAACTCCCCTGCTCTTTTTCGAAATAGTGTCATGGGATCTTTTACATCCAGAGGAGTGGGCTACCACTTAACAGATAAAGTCTGATTTTATTATTTCGATATATTTGCCATAATTTTGCGACACTATATTATTCAAGCTTAAATAATTACATCATTCTGATCTGTTTGCTACCTGTTCTCGCACCTCCCCCATAACTCGGTATAATTGAGATGCACAACTTCAATAAACTGCTCGTGATTCAGCCCCAATATTGCACTGTAGATGAGATATACAGTCTCACTGAACTATCCTTTATACTGCTGCTCCCCATGTTACAATGTCAATGAGGTGCACAGTCTCAGTGGGTCTCCCCTCCCTCCACATTACAAACTCTCATTGGGGGCTGCTCTTCCCACTCTGGTGCATCGACTATTCAGCGCCCCCTCGCAACATCACCACAAATTAAGGGTCCAAAATTCCCTTTTATGGGTTTCCCGTTAACGCCTCTGGGGGGCGCTACCGGGGCGTGAATCTGTTTGCCCAGCGGAGTGTGGGGGGGGAGTGGGGGGGGAGGGGGGAGGGGGGGGGGAGTGGGGGGGGTGCATGGCGCTACCGGCTCCCGTGAAATTGCGCGGCAGATAGCGGAGGCACAAATGCATTAGCGCCCCGGCCTGCTGCGCCTTCGGCAATGACATCATCGGCGCGCGCGGCAACCCCTTCTCGTGATGTCCGCGCCAGCCTCCTGGGTTGCAAACCGGGCCGTGCAACCATGGCAGAGCGCAACTTAAAGGGGAGGTGCGCTGCGCCGCCTGCCGCCATTTTTATTTGCCGCCCGCCCTTACCGGTCGGGCCGTTCGCCACTCCTTTCGTGGAGTCTGGGCCGCGATGGTGCACTCCGGCACTCCGTCTCGGTGCCGGGCTGTGGCCACGGCACTCCACGACCGCGGTGTCCCAGTGGAGGCCGTAAAAGGGCCTGCAGAGCGTGCAGCGTCCTGTCCCTTTAACAGAGGGGGAGGGGCATTGAAATACGTCAGCGCTACGCGGAGATGCCGTGTAAAATCTCCGATCCCGCCCACTGAGCGCCCGGTCGCTGAGCGACCCCGATCCCGAGCGCCCCCAATCCTGATCCCACCCGCCGAGCGCCCCTGATCCCGAGCGCCCCCAATCCCGATCCCGGCGAGCGACCCCGATCCCACCCGCCGAGCGCCCCTGATCCCGAGCGCCCCCGATCCCGATCCCGCCTGCCGAGCGCCCCCAATCCCGATCCCGCCCGCCAAACGACCCCGATCCCACCCGCCGAGCGCCCCTGATCCCGAGCGCCCCCGATCCCGCCCGCCGAGCGCCCCTGATCCCGAGTGCCCCTGATCCCGCCCCGATCCCACCCGCCGAGCGCCCCCGATCCGCCCGCCGAGCGCCCCTGATCCCGAGTGCCCCTGATCCCGCCCCGATCCCACCCGCCGAGCGCCCCCGATCCCGCCCGCCGAGCGCCCCTGATCCCGAGTGCCCCTGATCCCGCCCCGATCCCACCCGCCGAGCGCCCCCGATCCGCCCGCCGAGCGCCCCTGATCCCACCCCGATCCCACCCGCCGAGCGCCCCTGATCCCACCCCGATCCCACCCGCCGAGCGCCCCTGATCCCGAGCGCCCCTGATCCCGAGTGCCCCTGATCCCGCCCCGATCCCGCCCGCCGAGCGCCCCTGATCCCGAGCGCCCCCGATCCCACCCGCTGAGTGCCCCTGATCCTGCCCCGATTCCGCCTGCCGAGCGCCCCCGATCCCGAGCGACCCCGATCCGGAGCGCCCCCGATCCCGCCCCAAAAGCGGTAGCCAGGCGGGATTATGGCGCATGGTGCAGGAAGTTCACCTCGCCGCGGTTACTGCCCCCAACCGGGGCCTGACCAAATTTCGACAGTAAGTGTACGATCTCACAGCGCTGTCCCTCAATCCTGTTAATCTTATATTAGGAGACATTAGGACAGGTGACCAGATTCTTGGACGGCGAGGTAGGTTTTAAGGAATGTCTTAAAGGAGGAGCACGAGAGGTTTAGGGAGTGAATCCCAGAGCTTAGGGCCCAGGCAGCTGAAGGCGTGGCCATCGATGTCAGAGCGATTTTATCACAAGGTCGATGAGGCTCCCAATCTGAATAGATTTTGATAAAATTGTCGAGTGACACCTCATTGTGACATCGCCCCCATCGCCCTCAGAGTGGCCCCAGGCAAACGTTTCTGTTGTGTTCCTAACACAGATGAGACTGCACACAGGGAGGTTAAAGTAACAGTGACCTCAGTCTTTAATAAGACACTCCAGAGTGAGTAACAGGCTTTAGGGGCCGGCTTATATACAATGTTCCCAAGGGATGCTGGGATCCCTTGGGACTTCAGGGGATGCGCTCCCTGGTGGTGGAACATGGGAATGCATGCTTTACAGATACACAACATCAACTCCCCCCCCCAAAGTCAAAGTGAAAACTATTTACAAGGTGAGGCGGTCGGGAGCCTTTGTTTCCCTGGTGGACCGCCTCGGTACAAATGTCTGTTCTGGTGTGTTGGCTGTGCCCTCGCTGAGCTGGCATGTTGTTGGCCCTGCAGGGCTGCTGGGTGAGCCTGGCCTTGTTGGGCGTGATGGGTTCGATTTCCTGGTCCGGGGTGGTGTCTTTGATCCTTTGGGTGTGTGTTGTGGGCTCGAAAAAGGTGGTGTCTGCTGTGGGTTGTTCAGGGCAGTCTGTGAACCGCAGCCTCGTTTGGTCCAGGTGCTTTCTGTAAATTTGTCCATTGTCTAGTTTGACGACAAACACCCTACTCCCTTCTTTAGCTATCACCGTGCCCGCGATCCTCTTGGGACCATGTCTATAGTTTAGCGCATACACAGGGTCATTCAGATCAATTTCCCATGACACAGTGGCGCGACCATCGTTTACATTTTGTTGCTGCCGTCTGCTCTCTACCTGATCATGCAGGTTGGGGTGAACCAGCGAGAGTCTGGTTTTAAGTGTCCTGTTCATGAGTAGCTCAGCTGGGGGTACCCCTGTGAGCGAGTGGGGTCTCGTGCGGTAGCTGAACAGTACTCAGGACAGGCGGGTTTGGAGTGAGCCTTCTGTGACTCGTTTAAGGCTCTGTTTGATTGTTTGTACTGCCCGCTCTGCCTGCCCATTGGAGGCTGGTTTAAACGGGGCCGAGGTGATATGTTTGATCCCATTGCGGGTCATGAATTCTTTAAATTTGGCACTGGTGAAACATGGCCCGTTGTCACTGACCAGTATGTCAGGCAGGCCGTGGGTGGCAAACATGGCCCTCAGGCTTTCAATGGTGGCGGTGGCGGTGCTTCCCGACATTATTTCACATTCAATCCATTTTGAAAAAGCATCCACCGCCACCAGGAACATTTTACCGAGAAACGGGCCCGCATAGTCGACATGGATCCTCGACCATGGTCTGGAGGGCCAGGATTACAAACTTAGTGGTGCCTCTCTGGGCGCGTTGCTCACCTGAGCACATACGCTGCATTGCCGTACACAGGACTCTAAGTCAGAGTCGATACCGGGCCACCACACGTGGGATCTGGCTATCGCTTTCATCATTACTATACCCGGGTGTGTGCTGTGGAGATCCGAGATGAACGTCTCCCTGCCCTTTTTTGGGTAGCACTATGCGGTTACCCCACAACAGGCAGTCTGCTTGAATGGACAGCTCGCCCTTTCGCCGCTGGAACGGCTTGATTGGCTCTTGCATTTCAACGGGGATGCTGGCCCAGCTCCCATGCAGTACACAGTTTTTTACTAGGGACAGCAGAGGATCTTGGCTGGTTCAAGTCCTAATCTGGCGGGCCGTGACAGGTGATTTATCATTTTCAAACGCTTCCATGACCATCAACAAGTCTGCGGGCTGCGCCACCATCAACAAGTCTGCAGGCTGTGCCATTTCCACCCCCGTGGTGGGCAATGGTAGCCGACTGAGAGCATCCGTACAGTTCTCGGTGCCTGGCCTGTGGAGGATGGTATAGTTATACGCTGATAGCACAAGTGCCCACCTTTGTATGCGGGCTGAGGCATTAGTATTTATCCCCTTGTTTTCAGCGAACAGGGATATGAGGGGCTTGTGATCGGTTTCCAGCTCAAATTTGAGGTCAAACACGTACTGATGCATTTTCTTTACCCTGAACACACACGCTAATGCCTCTTTCTCAATCATGCTGTCGGCCCTCTCGGCCTTCGACAAACTCCTGGAGGCATAGGCGACAGATTGCAACTTCCCCGCAACGTTAGCTTGTTGTAATACACACCCGACTCCATACGACGATGCATCACATGCTAGCACAAGTCTTTTACACGGGTTATACAATACAAGCAGCTTGTTGGAGCATAAAATGTTTCTGGCTTTCTCAAAAGCAATTACTTGTTTTTTTCCCCATACCCAGTTCTCACCTTTACACAATAACACATGTTGGGGCTCTAAGAGGGTGCTTAACCCCGGTAGGAAGTTATCAAAATAGTTGAGGAATCCCAGGAACGACCGCAGCTCCATGACATCCTGTGGCCTGGGCGCATTCCTGATAGCCTCTGTCTTGGCGTCTGTGGGCCAAATGCCGTCCGCTGTGATCTTTCTCCCCAAAAACTCCACTTCTGTTGCCATGAAGATGCATTTCGACCTCTTCAGCTGCAGCCCTACGCGATCCAGTCACTGGAGGACCTCCTCCAGGTTTTGGAGGTGCTCGATGGTGTCCCGACTCGTGACCAATATGTCGTCCTGAAAAACCACCGTGCGTGGTACCTACTTGAGTAGGCTCTCCATGTTTCTCTGGAAGATCGCTGCAGCCGACCGAATTCCAAACGGGCATCTGTTGTAGATGAACAGTCCTTGTGCGTGTTGATGCAGATGAGGCCCTTCGAAGACTCCTCTAACTCTTGCGACATGTAGGCCGAAGTCAGGTCGAGCTTGGTGAACATCTTGCCTCCTGCCAGCGTCGCAAATAGGTCGTCTGGCTTAGGTAGTGGGTATTGGTCCTGTAGCAAGAAACGATTAATAGTTACTTTATAATCGCCGCAAATCCTGACCGTGCCATCACTTTTGAGTACTGGAATAATCGCTGAATTCCACTGGGGAGATGATGCCCTCGCGTTGCAGCCTGTCCAGCTCGATTTCCACTCTCTCCCTCATCATGTGAGGTACCGCTCGCGCCTTGTGGTGAACAGGTCATGCCTCTGGGACCAAGTGGATCCGCACCTTCGCCCCGGAAAAGTTCCCAATGCCTGGCTCAAAAAGGGAAGGAAATTTGTTAAGAACCTGGGTACATGAGGCCTCATTGACATGTGATAGCGCTTGGATGTCATCCCAGTTCCAGCGTATTTTGCCCAGCCAGCTCCTTCCAAGCAGTGTGGGGCCATCGCCCGGGACAATCCAGAGTGGCACCGTGTCCTCGTAGGTGACCTTGACCATGGCGCTGCCCAGGACAGTGATGAGCTCTTTGGTGTACGTTCTCAGTTTCGTGTGGATGGGGCTCAGGGCTGGTCTGAATGCCTTGTTGCACCACAGTCTCTCAAACATCTTTTTACTCATGATGGATTGGCTAGCGCCAGTGTCCAGTTCCATGGCTACGGGTAAGCCATTCAATTTTACATTTAGCATTATAGGTGGACATTTCGTCGAAAATGTGTGCACCCCATGTACTTCAGCATCTGCCTCCTCTCTCTGAGGCTCGAAATTGCTTTGATCCACTATGGACCGATCTTCCTCTGCCACGTGGTGGTTAGCAGGTTTTGCAGAGCTTGCAGCTCATCTGCAAGCCCTTGGAGGTGACCCATTGTTCCACAGCTCTTACAAACATACCCTTTGAAGCGGCATGAATAGGCTGAATGGAAGCCTCCACAAAGCCAACAAGGTGTGAATTGCCTTGCATTCATCCTTTGTTGTGGACTCTGAGTCATCTGGGTCACCTGAGGCCTGCTGACAGTTGCAGACTCATGGGTCTGTTCTATACATTTCTGCTCGCAAACACAGTTTCAGTTAATTTATGAACATTGCTAGCACTGAGAGATTTGTTTGGTGTTATCACTGGTGGACACAAACGCCTGTGCTATTGCAATGGCTTTACTGAGGGTCGGTGTCTCTACAGTCAAAAGTTTTCGTAGGATGGTCTCGTGGCCAATGCCCAGTACAAAAAAGTCTCTGAGCATTTGCTCCAGGTAGCTATCAAACTCACATTGTCCTGCAAGTCGCCTTAGCTCGGCGACGTAGCTCGCCACTTCCTGACCTTCAGATCGCTGGTATGTATAGAACCGATACCTCTCCCTCGGGTTAAGATGCTCCCGAACCAGTGTACACAGCTCCTCATACGACTTATCTGTGTGTTTCACCGGAGTCAGAAGATTCTTCATGAGACTGTGAAGAGGACCGCTCTCCTTTTTGCAGCGCTTCCTTCTCTGTCCAGCTCGTTGGCTACAAAGTACTGGTCTAGCCATTCGACATAGGCTTCCCAGTCCTCACCCTCCGAGAACTTCTCCAGGATGCCTACAGTTTGCTGCATCTTTGCGTTTGATTTGTATACTTGTCGCCAGTTGTTGTGTTCCTAATACAGATGAGACTGCACACAGGGAGGTTAAAGTAACAGTGACCTCACTCTTTATTAAGACACTCCAGAGTGAGGAACAGGCCTTAGGGGCCGGCTTATATGCAGTGCTCCCAAGGGATGCTGGGATCCCTTGGGACTTCAGGGGATCCCTGTTGGCGGAACATGGGAGTGCATGCTTTACAGATACACATCAGTTTCAACTCCTGTTCTTGTTGAACCAGCAATGTCTCCGTTTTAAAGATGCTTTTTTATTCGGAGAGGGTGTCTCTCAGTCATTGGAAAGTAAAGCAGCGAGAGACACGGCCCATCAGCTTGGATGCCTCGTCGAGTGGTGCTCCCACCATTTCTGTTGCGTGTGAGCTGCAGGAACTTGAGGCTGAAACCTTCGCTGGCTCGTGCTGATGTTTAACTCAAACCCGTTTCTCCCGAACCCAGCTTTACTGCTTAAAGAGAAACATTGCTGAGGGGCAAGACCAGGCAGGGGAAAAGGTTAACTACAGCGCTTGTTACTGGCCAGTTTCTGGAAGAGCATGCAGTATTTAATTATTCTCTGAGCTGCCCCTCAGTGACTGAGCGGGTTCATGGTGCTGGCGGGGTGGGAGGGGGAGTGGGGTGGGGGGCGGGGGGAGTGGGGGGGGGGTCACAGCCTCAATGTCTGATCTGTGCTGTTTTGCCCGATCCTGCTATACGCGAGACTCTATCAGCCTTCATGGTCCTGAGCTGAAATCACCAAAGCTTCATCCCCCCTCACTCCTTTCAATGGAGCAAGGAAACTCTTGTTTCTTTTCATTCTTCAATGATGAATGATTCTTCATGTTGCTACCTTCAATTCCTCCTTTCTAATTTCGCATTTCTTTCTGTACTTTATGCACCTGTAAATAGTTGTGGAGCTGTTGCATTGTGAGTGGCTTAGCCAGTCACGTGATGTTCACAAGACTCAATAAAACCCCAGCCAGTTGGGTTCGGGGGATCCACGATGGGGCAGGTGGTTGTGAGCCTGGTAGATGAATTGGTAATGTGTAGTGTGATTGTTAAACCTTTGCTAATAAACCAAGTAGTTCTTAATAGCAATGTGTTGCTATGGATTCTTAAGCAAAGAACCCATGAAGCAAATACATTACAGCTGCTTTACAAAAGTGACAACACTTAGATTGTCCTGAGGATGTGAAAAGCACTATATAAATGCAAGTCTTTCTTTGTAGCTGCACCACCTCCTCTGGATTTGAATGAAACTCACACAACCTCTGTTCTTAGAATTTATCATCTGTTCGGCAATTCTGCCATCTCTCGTCTCCAATTTTGCTCCCTCCAATTTGTTGATTCTACTATGGTCATTGCTGCTCTGTCGCTCTGTTTGAGTCATAGCCGTGGCTCAGTGAGTCAGAAACTCCAGGGACTTGAGCACATAAATCCAGGCTGACACTCCAGTGCAGTGCTGAGGGAGCGCTGCACTGTCAGAGGTGCCGTCTTTCGGATGAGACATTAAACCGAGGCCCCGTCTGCTCTCTCAAGTGGGCGTAAAAGATCGTATGGCCGCTATTCGAAGAAGAGCAGGGGAGTTATCCTGGCCAATATTTATCCCTCAACCAACATCATTAAAAAAATCAGCTTATCTTGTCATCGCTGTTTGTGGGAGCTTGCTGCCGCGTTTCCTCCATTACAACAGTGACCACATTTCAAAAAGCTCTTCATTGGCTGTAAAGCGCTTTGAGATGTCTTGTGGACATGAAAGGCGCTATATAAATGCAAGTCTTTCTTTGGTTCCTCCTAAAATACCGACACATGTTTGCTCCTCCCCATGTCATCACTGTGTTGAAATCAAGACTCGATGCACTACTCCTCTTAATCCACACTTTCTCAGCACCTCAAAACAGCACAACTCCTTACCTCGCTCGTCTTCCCTTCCTCCTGCAGTTTCTGCACTTTAAACCCCGTGTTTGCTGTCGCCTAACAACAACAACACCTTGTGTTTATATAGCACCTTTCACGTCGTGAAACGTCCCAGGGTGCTTCACAGGAGGATTATGAGATTAAAAATTTGACACCGAGCCGCATAAGGAGAAATTAGGGCAGGTCAAAGTTTGGTCAAAGAGGTCGGTTTTAAGGAGCGTCTCGAAGGAGGAAAGAGAGGTGGAGAGGTTTAGGGAGGGAGTTCCAGAGAAGGCACGGCCACCAATGGTTGAGCGATTTATAATCAGGGATGCTCAGGAGGGCAGAATTAGAGGAGCGCAGATATCTCCAACCCCTCCCCCTCCCCACTCCCCGAGGAGATTACAGAGATAGTATGCAGGTACGGCAAATAATCAGGAAGGCAAATGGAATGTTGGCCTTTATTGCTACTGTACAGGGTATTGGTGAGGCCACACCTACAGTACTGCGTACAGTTTTGGTCTCCTTATTTAAGGAGGGATATACTTGCATTGGAGGCAGTTCAGAGAAGGTTCACGAGGTTGATTCCTGAGATGAAGGGGTTGACTCATTGGCGTTTAGAAGAATGAGGTGATCTTATTGGAACATAGGATACTGAGGGGGCTTGACAAGGTAGATGCAAAGAGGATGTTTCCCCTTGTGGGGGAATCTAGAACTAGGTGGCATAGTTTCAGAATAAGGGATTGCTCATTTTGAACTGAGATGAGGGGAAATTTCTTCTCTGAGAGTCATGAATCTGTGGAATTCTCTGCCCCAGAGAGCTGTGGAGGCTGGGTCATTGAATATATTTAAGGTGGAGATAGACAGATTTTTGAAAGATAAGGGAGTGAAGGGTTATGGGGGAAACGGGCAGCGAAGTGGAGTTGAGGCCAAGATCAGATCAGCCATGATCTTATTAAATGGTGGAGCAGGTTCGAGGGGCCAAATGGCCGACTCCTGCTCCTATTTCTTATGTTCTTATGTTCTTGTGATAGGGAGGGGGGAGGCCATGGAGGGATTTGAAAATAAGGAGGAGAATTTTGAAATCGAGGCATTGCTTAACCGGGAGCCAATGTAGGTCGGCGAGCACAGAGGTGATGGATGAACGGGACTTGGTGCAAGTTAGGACCCGGGCTGCTGAGTTTTTGATCACCTCTGGTTTAGGTAGAAACATAGAAACATAGAAAATAGGTGCAGGAGTAGGCCATTCGGCCCTTCTAGCCTGCACCGCCATTCAATGAGTTCATGGCTGAACATTCAACTTCAGTACCCCATTCCTGCTTTCTCGCCATACCCCTTGATCCCCCTAGTAGTAAGGACCTCATCTAACTCCTTTTTGAATATATTTAGTGAATTGGCCTCAACAACTTTCTGTGGTAGAGAATTCCACAGGTTCACCACTCTCTGGGTGAAGAAGTTCCTCCGCATCTCGGTCCTAAATGGCTTACCCCTTATCCTTAGACTGTGACCCCTGGTTCTGGACTTCCCCAACATTGGGAACATTCTTCCTGCATCTAACCTGTCTAACCCTGTCAGAATTTTAAACGTTTCTATGAGGTCCCCTCTCATTCTTCTGAACTCCAGTGAATACAAGCCCAGTTGATCCAGTCTTTCTTGATAGGTCAGTCCCGCCATCCTGGGAATCAGTCTGGTGAACCTTCGCTGCACTCCCTCAATAGCAAGAATGTCCTTCCTCAGGTTAGGAGACCAAAACTGTACACAATACTCCAGGTGTGGCCTCACCAAGGCCCTGTACAATTGTAGCAACACCTCCCTGCCCCTGTACTCAAATCCCCTCGCTATGAAGGCCAACATGCCATTTGCTTTCTTAACCGCCTGCTGTACCTGCATGCCAACCTTCAATGACTGATGTACCACGACACCCAGGTCTCTTTGCACCTCCCCTTTTCCTAATCTGTCACCATTCAGATAATAGTCTGTCTCTCTGTTTTTACCACCAAAGTGGATAACCTCACATTTATCCACATTATACTTCATCTGCCATGCATTTGCCCACTCACCTAACCTATCCAAGTCACTCTGCAGCCTCACAGCATCCTCCTCGCAGCTCACACTGCCACCCAACTTAGTGTCATCCGCAAATTTGGAGATACTACATTTAATCCCCTCATCTAAATCATTAATGTACAGTGTAAACAGCTGGGGCCCCAGCACAGAACCTTGCGGTACCCCACTAGTCACTGCCTGCCATTCTGAAAAGTACCCATTTACTCCTACTAGGGTAGAATGTGGGATGCCAGCCAGGAGTGCGTTAGAATAGTCGAGTCTAGAGGTAACAAAGGAATGGATGAGGGCTTCAGCAGCGGATGAGCTGAGACAGGGGCGGAGACGGGCGATGTTACGGAGGTGGAAATAGGCGATCTTAGTTATGCTGCGAATATGTGGTCAAAAGCTAATTTCAGGATCAAATATGACAGCAAGGTTGCGAATAGTCTGGTTCAGCCTCAGACAGGAGTTGGGGAGAGGGAGGGAGTCAGTGGCTAGGGAACGGAGTTCGTGGCGGGGACTGAAAACAATGGCTTCAGTCTTCCCAATATTCAATTGGAGAAAATTTCTGCTCATCCAGAACTGGATGTGGGCCAAGCAGTCTGACAATTTAGAAACTGTAGAGGGGTCGGGAGAAGTGGGGGTGAGGTAGAGCTGGGTGTCATCGGCGTACATGTGGAAACTGACGCTGTGTTTTCGGATGATGTCACCAAGGGGCAACATGTAGATGAGAAATAGGAGGGGGCCAAGGATAGATCCTTGGGGGACACCAGAGGTAACGATGTGGGGTGGGAAGAGAAACCGTTGCAGGTGATTCTCTGGCTACGATTAGATGGATAAGAATGGAACCAGGCGAGTGCAGTCCCACCCAGCTGGACGATGGTGGAGAGGTGTTGGAGGAGGAGGGAGTGGTTAACCGTGGCAGAGGCTGCAGACAGGTCGAGAAGGACAAGGAGGGATAGTGTACCTTCGTCACACTCACAAGGGATGTCAATGTGACTTTGATGAGAGCCGTTTCGGAACTGGGGCAGGGGCGGGAACCGGATTGAAAGGATTCAAACATGGAATTGCGGGAAAGATGGGGACGGATTTGGGAGGGGACAACACGTTCAACTAATAC
This sequence comes from Pristiophorus japonicus, assembly GCF_044704955.1. Taxonomy (NCBI): domain Eukaryota; kingdom Metazoa; phylum Chordata; class Chondrichthyes; family Pristiophoridae; genus Pristiophorus; species Pristiophorus japonicus. Next base: position 66,320,062 of record NC_091998.1, on the reverse strand, counting down.
GACTTAATTTACTTTCTCTTCTCCCCTTGCCTTTTCACCCTTGGTGGCATCCTGCATCATGGCTCTTCTTAGTAAACTAAGCGACAGTACATGTCGAAATCTCAGTGAGCTGGAATGGGACAGGAGTGCTGAATTTTTCCAACCCTGCTCATTGAGACAGCACGTCAGCAGAAACTATTCTGGGCTACAGCGTCAGAGGGCAGAACACTGCATCAGCACTGTCGCTGTATAATGAGCCCCGCATGAAAAACGGTCCACGCCACGTGCACTCATCTCGGCAAATAGATACTTTGCCTCAAGGTATCGAAGGCAGATTGCGCTTCCAGTTAAATAGGTTTGTGTCTCTGCTTCATACATGAGATAACACTGATCTCACTGTGTTCAGTGCTGTAGCCTCATCATGCTGTAAATCTGATCGTGGGCTCGGGCAATGAGAGTAATGGAAAGGTTTGAGGAGGCCAGCAAGCAAACCTCCGTCTCCCTCTCGCACACGCACACGCATGTACACACTCTCAGTTACTGGGCAGACACTCTCTCCCAGATATTATACTCAGCCAAACAAGCATCCTTCTTTCATCTCTCCCACGCATATCCTGCTCAATATACTGAGTCCATCATTTTCACACACTCCATCTGTATTATACACCCGTGCTCTTATGGCTCAACGGGAACGGCAGCATAGTGGTCATGTCACTGGGCTAGTAATGGAGAGGCCTGGATTATTAATAATCATAAATAATAACTTTTATTTATATAGCGCCTTTAACATAGTAAAACGTTGTAAGGCGCTTCACAGCAGTGTTACAGACAAACATAAATTTGACACAAGCCACACAAGAAATTAAGGCAGATGATCAAAGCTTGGTTAAAGAGGTAGGTTTTAACGAGTGTCTTAAAGAAGGAAAGAGAGACTTAGAGGTTTAGAGAGGGAGTTCCAGAGCTTGGGGCCCAGGCAGCTGAAGGATGATCTGGAGACATGAGTTCAAATCCTACCACGGCAGCTGGGGAATTTAAATTTAGTTAAATAAATCTGGAATAAAATGCTCGTGTCAGAAATGCTGACCAGTGAAATGACTGGATTGTCGTTAAAAGCCCATTTGGTTCACTAATGTCCTTTATCCGGTCTGGCCTATATGTGACACCAGACCCATATATCTTAACTGACCTCTGAAATGGTCAAGCAAGACACTCAGTGGTACCAAACGGCTACAAAGACGTACCACCACACGGACTGCAGCGGTTCAAGAATGCGGCTCACCACCACCTTCTCGAGGGCAATAAACGCCGGCCTTGCCGGTGATGTCCAAATTCCGTGAACGAATAAATTAAAAAACTCTGTGTTTCTGGGGATAATTTTGACTTTGTAAGCGAATCTGAAACCCCCTTTACCTCTCATATTTATTCCCATTAACTAGGTTGCTTCAAAGATGTTAACGGAATAAGGCCGATTCAACCTGGAGTGCGTGAGATGGTGACCAAAAGTAGCCACTGGGGAGGGACAACAGCTTATTGTTGGTCACTCAGCCAGTCCTTTCCAGAACTGACAAGTGCACAGTTTTGTGGCCGTTAACTAATATCTGAGATACAAGACTGTGGGTCCTTGCTACGCATGGTGATTTTTAAAAAAAACTTTGCAAGTGGGTGCGTACGACGGCTCAGAGTTTACAGGCGGCCAGCACAGACGTGGTTTTGTGTTTCAGACTTGTACAGGATGTTTGTGTGTTTGCAACCTTGGTGTCGAGCTTCCGACCATATATCCTCACCACCACTCAGACCACCTATTTCCATCTCTGTAACATCGCCCGTCTCTGTCCCCGCTGCAATGTATGCACCCATGAGCATGCTCACAGGTTTGTGGAGTTGGGAGTGGCTTAGCCAATCACGTGATGTTCACAAGACTCAATAAAACCCCGACCAGTTGGGTTCAGGGGTCCACGATGAGGCAGGTGGTTGTGAGCCTGGTGGATGAACCGGTAATGTGTAGTGTGATTGTTAAACCTTTGCTAATAAACCAACTAGTTCTTAACAGCAATGTGTTGCTATGAATTCTTAAGCAAAGAACCCATGAAGCAAATACATTATACCCGCCTCAGCTCATCTGCTGCTGGAACCCTCATCCATGTCTTTGTTACCTCTAAACTCGATTATTCCAACGCTCTCCTGGCCAGCCTTCCATTTTCCACCCTCCGTAAACTTAAGCTCATCCAAAACTCTGCTGCCCATGTCCTAACTCGCACCAAGTCCCGTTCACCCATCACCCCCTGCGCTCGCTGACCTACATTTTACTTCCAGTTGGGCAATGCCTCAATTTTAAAATTCTCATTCTTGTTTTGAAATCCTTCCATGGTCTCGCTCCCTCCCTATCTCTGTAACCTCCTCCAGCCCTACAACCCTCCGTGATATCTACGCTCCTCCAGTTCTTGCCTTTTGTGTATCCCCGATTTTAATCGCTCCACCATTAGCGGTCATGCCTCCAGCCGCCTGGTCCCTAAACTCTGGAATTGTCTCCTTCAACCTCTCTGTGTGCCTCTCTCTCTCTCTCTCTCTCTCTCTTTCCTCCTTTAAGACGTTGCTTAAGACATTGGCCACCTTTTGGTCACCTGCCCTAATATCTCCTTATGGGGCTCAGCGCCAAAGTTTGATGGTGCTCTTGTGAAACGCTTTGGGACGTTTTATGATATTTGGGGTGCTATATAAACGCAAGTTATTGTCCCACTACAATCTGGCATGGTAATCTGCTGACAGCATGTGTGGTACACAAGAACATAATTAGGAGCAGGAGTCGGCCATTCGGCCCCTCGAGCCTGCTCCGCCATTCAATGAGATCTTGGCTAATCTTCGACCTCAACTCCACTTCCCTGCCCGTTCCCCATAACCCTTGACGTCCCTTATTGTTCAAACATCTGTCTATCTCCACCTTAAATATATTCAAAGACCCAGCCCCCACAGCTCTCTGGGGCAGAGAATTCCACAGATTCACGACCCTCTGAGAGAAGAAATTCCTCCTCATCTCCATTTTAAATGGGTGGCCCCTTATTCTGAGACTGTGTTCCAGATTCCACTCACCATTTTTCCCACCCTGACCCCACTTTCTGATGCACATTATGTTTGTACACTCTGTCCCTTCCTGTCAAGCTCTGGTTATCATTACCCCGATCGCTACCCTGCACTATTGCCTTCTCAATTCCCTTTGAATTTTTAAATTTCCGCTCACCGGATCCCTCCGGTGAGCGGGGGACGTACAAAATTCTGGGAGGGTCTGCAGGTCAGTGTGTCCACAATCTCAAAAATTATCCAATTACGTTCTTCATCACAAAAAATGCATTCTTCCTGTTGGTTGGCTTTTTATTGAGACATTGAGACTCCATTATCTGCGCTCGCGTTATCTGTCATTCTGATTATCCACATGAATTATTGTGGGAGATAACTTTGCACAAGTAGCCAGCTCACTGTGAAGCTCGGCAATGTCACTAGCCCCCTGGTCACAGCCCCTCCAAAAAAATCCTAAAATCCGACTCCTGCTCGCAGTGCTGTAGCTGCCTTCATTCCTGTGCCAGCGACGTTGCTTCTCGTGTTGCTGTTCCTCATGACTTGCTTTGTGGTTCAACTCAAAGACGTCAGAGAGCCAATGAGCCGACGGTGAAATCTCTCGGAGCTGAAGGTTTGCGCCAGCCCTCACAAGGCCACGGAACAAGGATAACGAGCTCCAGGTCCGACTGTCCCAGTTGCCCTTGTGCCTGCCTCACTTGCAAGGTACCGTGTCTTTGACGTTCCTGGGAGGTCTGCCGTTCGTCACTGTCACCGGAGAATGAGCCCCTTGTTTATCGGAGAAGTCAAGCAGGATGCAGGCTGTGACCACAACATTTAACAAACCGCTGCAAAATCTCCACTGTTCCACAACACCGGCAGTTTGGGGGACTGTATCCGTGTTGGTATTTGTCCTCGTAACCACATGTTACTCATGGCAAGGTCACTATTTGTCAACCCACTTGCTGCAACACATTCTTTGCCCAGTTCTCTCCTGTCCTTCCCTGAAGCCGCTGACCTCCAGGATATCGTTCTGTACATTGCAACAGTGACTGCACTTCAACAAAGTAGGTGATTGGCTGTGAAGTGAGTTGAGCCGTCCAGTCGTAGTGAAAGGTGCTATATAAATGCAAGTCTTTCTTTGAAAGCAATGGCTGCCAGCTGGTACTTGGTCCAAATGGCGATTTCCCGCCCCCCTTCCCCCCAGAGTACCCAGACATTGAGTGTCAGTTTAATTGTGGAGGTGGGGGGGGGGGCATCAAAGGCACGCTTGTTGCCATGGTCAGTTGGCGACCACGCACTTTTCCAGCAGTGGTTACCGGCAGGCAGGTACAGCACGCAACAAGGAAGGCAAATAAGAACATAAGAAATAGGAGCAGGAGTAGGCCATACGGCCCCTCGAGCCTGCTCCGTCATTTAATACGATCATGGCTGATCCGATCATGGACTCAGGTCCACTTCCCCGCTCGCTCCCCATAACCCCTTATCCCCTTATCGGTTAAGAAACTGACTATCTCTATCTTAAATTTATTCAATGTCCCAGCTTCCACAACTCTCTGAGGCAGCGAATTCCACAGATTTACAACCCTCTGAGAGAAGAAATTCCTCCTCATCTCAGTTTTAAATGGGCGGCCCCTTATTCTAAGATTATGCCCTCTAGTTCTAGTCTCCCCCATCAGTGGAAACATCCTCTCTGCATCCACCTTGTCTTATACGTTTGTTGTCCTTTATTGCAAGGGGGTTGGAGTACAGGAGTAAGGAAATCCAGCTATAATTGTACAAGGCCTTGGTGAGACCACACCTGGAGCACTGTGCACAGTTGGGGTCTCCTTATCTAGGGAAGGATGTACTTGCCTTCGAGGTTCACTAGACTGATCCCTGGGATGAGAGGGGCTGTCTTATGAAGAGAGATTGTGTAGAATGGGCCTGTACTCTCTAGCGTTTAGAAGAATGAGAGGTGATCTCATTGAAACATACAAGATTCTGAGGGGGATTGACAGGGTAGATGCAGGGAGGATGTTTCCCCCGGGCTGGGGAGTCTAGAACCAGGGGTCACAGTCTCAGAATAAGGGGTCGGACATTTAGGACTGAGATGAGGAGGAATTTCTTCACTCAGAGGGTGGTGAATCTTTGGAATTCTCTGCCCCAGAGGGCTGTGGATGCTCAGTCTCTCAATATATTCAAAGCTGAGATAGATAGATTTTTGGAGTCCAGGGGAATCAAGGGATATGGAGATCGTGCAGGAAAGTGGAGTTGAGGTCAATGATCAGCCATGATCTTATTGATTGGCAGAGCAGGCTCGAGGGGCCGAATGGCCTACTCCTGTTCCTCTGTTCTTATGTTCTTTTATAAAAACTCCAGCTGATCCCCTCGTCCAGTCAGCTGAGGTCAAGTAAATACCCCTACTGATGCCGTGACTGTTGACTCGGCACAGACCGGGAACGGGACCTGAAACTGTTTGTCCGTGTTCATTGCCCACAGTGGGTAGTGTCGGGGAGGGCGGGGATAGATGGTCATGAACCATTGAGAGCTCGCCAGAAAATGTAGAGGTCAAGCGAGGGTCACCCGTGGGTCTTTTGTCTGTTGGGATAGCATAAAATAACCTGCATTTCGCTACCACCCCTTGTATAACAGAAATGTCTTTTAGCATTTAGCCGAGTAGATAGGTGGACCCTCAGCAGAACAAAAGGAAGACACATGGGCAACAGCTTTAGGAGGCCTTTAGAAGGGAAGAACTGAGGCAAGGGGCTTGTGGGAGAGAATTCCAGATATCACCGACTGAATGGTCAGTCACTGCTGCCAGAGTGGAGGCACACTAGTTCAGATTCAGATCAGCAAAATGTGTGGGCAGCGACGTATAACTGGAGAAGGGCAGATTATCCCAATAGGGCAGAGCAAAGACATGAACATACGAACAATGACGGACAGGTAAAGACCACCCGGTCCATCGAGTCTGTCCCACACAATTGCGATACCCTGTGTATCACAACATAGACACTTCACCCCACCCCAAACCAAGTGATCTCCTGGGAGAGGCAAGAAAGCCCATAAAAAACCCAGGCCAATTTTGGGGAAAAAAATCTGGGAAATTTTACTCTTTTAGGCGATCGAAACTAGTCCAGGAGATCACCCTGGCCATTAAATTTCCTGCAGTCCTCAACCTCATAGGCAGTCCCGCCAAACAAGGATGACTTGCTTCCACACCAAAAAGGGATGAGTTCACAGGTGTTTCAATGAGTGACCTAATATTTCAGGTTGCAAGCTACATCCTGAAGGGTGGAAGATGCCTGTGGATGGATATTTTTAACGTGGGGTGACCGTTGCACACCAGCCACCACACGGGCTTGACAGAGCGAGGTCTTGGTCCAGTGGCAAGGGTTAACCAGGACGACTAGAGACCTGCTCTGCTGCACGGACCCAGTGCGCACACATATCGCAGTGTGGGCTGGGCCCGTGCTGTCCCCGGGCTCTTGCCTCTTCTGGGCCCCAATCACATCCTTCTGCAAACGCTTGCCGCTCCTTCACCCCGACTTTGCCATTCCTGCCGTATCTGCCCGCACTGCAATCAGCCGTCGCCCTCCTGCAGCAGCACGCGCTGCTCCCACTGATGGCCCCGGCCTGCTGATGGCCTTGCAGGGCGGGACCGCACTGATTTCAGGGCCGGGCCGCCACACGCTGCTCCCTGGTCCTCCCAAACCTATTTAATTGAAATAAACGGTCAGCTGGAATACCATCTATTCCCTTCATTATCTTATAAACCATAATCATATCCACTCTAGGTCTATGCTGCTCTAAGGTATAGAGTCCCAACTCTTTTAGCCTTTCTTGATAACTAAGATGCTTTAGACTTGGAATTAGTCTCGTGACTCTCTTCTGCACCCTTTCCAGAACCTCAATATCACCCACCCTGTGAGGAGACCAAAACTGACCACACTATTCCAAGTGCGGAATATGGGAATGAAGAGGTTTGAAGATAAGAACAAGGGGGTTGAACTTGGTGAAGGCCAAGTCCCGGCCCAAACGGCCGCCGAGAGACCAGGCGGCACTTTGAGTGGGAAATTGATGAAAAATAATTTAAAAGTTGGGCGGGCGGCAAACGAGTGACGTATGCCATCAATCTGGGCGGGAGCTCCCAATCTCGGCGGCAAAGGCTCTTGTCGTCGAAGTGCCGCCGAGGATGGAGCCAGGCCCATGGAGGGTCGAAGACGTTCAAATAAAAATGATTGGGAAAGAAAATTACCCAGAAGACCTTCAGGGGAACCCATTAAGGTAAAAGTCACTGTGTAAAAAAATGTATTAAAAAGTTCACAAACCAGACCACAGCCGCCCGCACTAATCTGGCATCTCAGTGGGTGGGAGCTGACTTGCGCCACTCGGCCGCCCGCTGATGTCAGCCGGCATTCCCGGCGGCTCTCCCCTCCCTTCCGCTCCGGCCCCAGTGCAAACTAACACTGGGTGCAACCCAGAGAGGAACATCGGTGGATCCCAGCGGCAGTGGCGGTGAGGCCATCAATGTCGGCCCCACGGATTTTGAGGGAGCGAAGGTATGCTGCAGAAACCCATTATGAAATATTCTCTCTGTTTTGCACGCTCCTACGATCTTTCTCCCTCTCTTTCCTCCGATGTGAGCAGGCAGATCTCTGGAGAGGCGGCTTGGAGATGCAGGTTCCCCCTACCCCAGGTGTATTTGCATTTCTGACACGTGGGTGTCTCACAGAGGCATGAATAGCAGAAGCTGGGGGTTCATGCAACTTCACCACAGCAGTGTGATTAGGACGCTCCGCATCTGTAGATGTGAAGGATGCATCCATCACATTGAGCAGAAACTTCCATGAATCCTTCTAAGATTAATGCAATGACATCAAGGTGAGTTTGACAGCAATTTAATGTTAAGGAGATAACAAATGTTGCCATTGGGATCATTTCACCATCTCTGTCCTTCTCATTTATTATTGTTTTTTGCATCTTGTGCCCATTCCTTCCACTTGCTTTTATATTGCACTGAAATGTATGCAGCACGCAGCAAAATATCAAGGCCAGACACACAAAGCGTTGGATATGGAGGAAGTGCAGTGTGCGGGTGAGCGACTGATTTAACTAAGGAATGAGCTGCACAATTGTCAATAGATTTATCTCGGGGTGGGGGGGTCACCTTGACACAAGACACTACTCCTTAATCACCATTTTGTTCAGAGGGGGCCAGGTAGATGATGATGCAAAGAGAGTGCCTCTACACTGGAACTGAAAACTCTGGGGAGAGTCTTCCCTTTGCAGAGCCCTGGGGTGGGTAGAATCTGTAAAACATAACTATCATAATAATGATTGAAGTATCGCGGAAATGCCAGCACACACGAGGTACCTGTGCTGGTACTGAGCTCCGTTTCAGCATGATCCACACCCAATCCCATCCCCTGTTCAGGTTTTTATTTAATTGTCTCTCAATCTTTCTCTCTGAATGACTTGCCTTCAATAGCCATATTACAGTCAGTCTTTTGCATAAAAAGCTCTCTTCTAATCTCTCCCTTTATGATTTTGGCAGTAATCCCTTGTTACTGATTCACCATATAGTGGAAATAATGCCCAAATATTTGCCCTCCCAACCGCTTTTATAATTGTCAACGTGTGTGTTAGATTCCCCTTAACCTTTCAACTCCAATGAATACAACTCTAGTTTTCCAACTCCCTCATTGTAACTCTTATCCCTGTTACCATCCTTTCTCTGACTTTGGTGGGTCCGTGGCGGGTCACGACCCCGCTGCTGGCTCCATCAGTTACCTTGATGGAGTTTGTTAAGCTCACCAGCCAATTAAAGGAAGCGCATCTGGAGACATCATTTGGTGACATGTCATCAGCTGGTTTCCTTAAAGGGACCATGGCCACATTTATTTTGACATTTGCGCTGTCAGTGTTCTACAGCATTGAGTTGCTGTAAACACTGAGAATCAGCACAGAGAGGGGCACAGCTGCACCCAGGCTGTCCCATGATTCCCTTCATATGCTTATGGAGGGAGTCACAGCACGCAGGAAGGTTCTCTTCCCTTCCCATGGGTGGAATGCAGCCTGGTTGCACGTTGCAGAGGAGGTCACAAGCAGAGATGTGGTCAGGAGGACTTGGGTGCAGTGCCGCAAACATTTCAGTGATCTCAGTAGATCACGAAACGTTAGCACAAAGCCACACTCGGCCACATCCTGCTGTGCCTCTCATCACATTCCCATCACTCTGCCTTCCCAACCCTGCTCCCTACTCACACCAATCCCTCTCTATCTATATTATCACATCCCCATCTCACTAGCCACCCCTCACACTCAACATTATCCTAGTTTTAGCCAAGGTTCATGTAAAGTTTCTGTTAATGTTGTGTCAAACATTGAAACCTTTATTTTCAACACTTTAAAGAGATCTGTGTGCACCTTTGAAAGTGGCTTAGTGAGTTGCAGTGAATGGTGAGATGTAACAGTTCACCCCCCCCCCCCCCCAAAAGGTTATGAGTGTGAAAGACTCAGGCTTTGTGGTGTTGTGGGATGGGGCAACCTGGCGCATCATGTGGCGGCCCTACGGGTACAGTTAACTTCACTCTTAAGGGCTTGTCAATCAGTCAATGATTGTTTAAAGTAGGTCACCCGGCACAGCCGGTCGGGACTGCTGAGTGCTGGCAGACCCGACATTGGGAAAGGTAAGTGTGTGCGACTTGACAGCGGGTTCCCGACCCTCTGTCAATCAAATCAAATTTCACTGCCGACCCACCAACAATCCTGACGGGGTATGGAGAGAAAGCAGGAAAGGGGGACTGAGCTGAAGGATCAGCCATGATCTTATTGAATGGTGGTGCAGGCTCGAAAGGCCGAATGGCCTACTCCTGCACCTATTTTCTATGTTTCTATGATCGCTGAGCACCGGCAAAATTCCGGCCAGACTGTCCCCTTGGGCTTTCCCACGCTAATATCGCTGTTAATTAGTCCATTAAATGTTAAACCTCGTTGGAATAGGTGTAACGTGTATTGACTGCTAAACAATCATTCTGGCCCTGAAAAACTAATTTTTATATTTGTGATGTGTCAAACTTCTCCAGTATAAAAATATTTTTTTAAGACTTAAAAAAAAAATAAAGTTTGATATTTCAGCTTCTACCTTGCCCCCATGTTGAAATCCAAGTCTTTATTTCACTGTCTGTAATGTATTTAATAAGTGCGGATAAAAGCTGCTTTTCATTTCCTGGTTTGCTATCTGTGAGAAATCTTCAATGTGATTGGCTGCTTAGACAGCTTGCTGATGTCACTGCAGCTCTTCGCTGGGAATTCCGATTACAGAGCACTAAATTCATTTGCATGTCAAGAAAGCCTGCATCTCGAGATCTCTGTGGGCGGCTTTCTTCGAGGCCAGTGGTGAGCGCAGTTTGCTTTGCCTCTGACCATACCAATGGGCCATTATCTGGGCATTTATCTCAGTGCTGTTATTCGGACTTTGTTATGTGTAAATTGGTTGCTACCAATGGTGTTTATACTTCAAAAGTGGCTGTGGATTCATTGGACATCCTGAAGACATGAAAGGCACCACATGAGTACAAGGGGGTAAAAATTCAGTAATGTCCATTTTGAGGAGCTAATGGCGGCAAGAAATGGTTTTCGTCTCCAACCACAAAATTTGTCTGCTGGGCCCTGAGTGTGGGGCGGAGCGAAGGGAGGCGTTCCACATCTCTCCTAGGGCGCTAGCCTGGCTGAACAAGGGGAAATCCCGAGCTAAACAGTCGGCCTCGGAGCGCCCTAAGAGCGGCCTCCCTGGGGGAAAAAAAATTGGGAAAAAGCCAACAAAAACATTCCCAATAGCTTACTGATGTCACCTCAACATAAATTGCAAAAGTAAAAAAAATAAAAAAAACAATCACGCTTACCTCAGGTAGTCATTCTTTCCCTCATCGCGGCCGCTACAGCTCGGACTGCCCGCACGCCCAGTCGGTCCCATTAGGGGGCGCTACAGCTCGGACCATCCGCACTCCCAGTGGGTCCCACTGGGGGGGGGCGCTACAGCTTGGACCGCCCGCATTCCCAGGCGGTCCTACTAGGGGGTGCTACAGCTCGGACCGCCCGCACTCCCAGTTGATCTCACTAGGGGCGCTACAGTTTGGACCACCCACACTCCTAATCGGTCCCACTGGGGGGGGGGGGGGGCGCTACAGCTCGGACCGCCACACTCCTAGTCGGTCCCACTAGGGGGTGCTACAGCTCGGACCACCCGCACTCCCAGTCGGTCCCATTAGGGGGCGCTACATCTCGGAACGCCCGCACTCGCAAGCGGTCTTACTAGGGGGCGCTACAGGTCCCCCAGAAAACAAATTTCAAAACGGTGTCGCAACCGGGGGGCGTTGTACACGGGCTCGCCTCTCCCGGGCGGTACTGCTCCGCGTCCCCCGTAAAACCGGCACCGAATGTCCCGGCGGGCCGCTGGAAGTTGGCCACCTGCCCGGAAATGATTTCCGCCGCCATTGCCTCCCCTCCGGGGCGCGAACTGAGGCGGCAACAGAGCGAAAATCCACCCGGCTCTTTCATTCTTAACTATTCTTACCCCAGTGGCTTGTACAGATTCGTTATCCCCTCCTTGCTTTTAGATTCAGTGCCCCTTATAGCACAGTAACATCTATATCATAGCTTATAGAATAAATTGCTTCCTTTTTTGGAGCTCAGTGCTGTTGTTACGTGGGTTAATTTGTAAGCTGTCCCTGAGATTTAAGTCCCCAAGAGTCAAAATCAAAAATAAATGAGGACCTACTTCAAAAAAAACATTCACAACATGTTATGAATTAAATATTTCCTAATTTCACTTCAAAACCTTTGTTCCTTGATTTGCATCTGAGCTGAGAGAAGTGATGTATTTTAAAAGCTGAAGATGTCCTTCTGCTCTCTGGGGATACTCAAAGAATAAATGTAAAATGGTTTCACAAACTGCTAAGCAACTATTGTTTGACAGATCATTTTCATGTATTTTTAAAACTCTAAATGTGTTCAGCATCTTACTCTACTGTTCTTTGATCTGTGGTAAAATGACTGAAAGCGGAAGTTACGTTGGAATTGATTGGTTAGCCCAAAGCCTGCTGGCCATTGGGCCACAATACAGGCTGTACGGTTTTGTGGTGATTGAATGGTGCATTAGGAATATAGGAACAGGAGTCGGCCATTCAGCCCCTCGAGCCTGCTCCACCATTCAATTAGATCATGACTGATCTGTACCTCAGCTGCATTTACCCGCCTGAGCCCTATAGCCCTTGATAACGTTGCGCAAAAATCCATCCAGCTCATTCTTGAGTTAGCTGGAGTACTGCGTGCAGGTCTGGTCACCACATCACAGGCAAGGTGTGATTGCACTAGAGAGGGTACAGAGGGGATTTACAAGGATGTTGCCTGGACTGGAGAATATTAGCTATGTGGAAAGATTGGATAGGCTGGGGTTGTTTTCTTTGGAACAAAGGAGGCTGAGGGGAGACCTTATTGAGGTGTATAAAATTATGAGGGGCCTGGATAGATTGGATAGGACAGACGTATTTCCTTTAGCAGAGGGGTCAATAACCAGGGGGCATAGATTTAAAGTAATTGGGGGGAGGTTTAGAGGGGATTTGAGGGGAACTTTCTTCACCCAGAGGGTGGTGGGGGTCTGGAACTCACTGCCTGAAAGGGTGGTAGAGGCAGAAACCCTCACCACACTTGAAGTGCCGTAACCTACAGGGTTACGGACCCAGAGCTGGAAAGTGGGATTAGGCTGGGTAGCTCTTTGTCGACCGGCGCGGACACAATGGGCCGAATGGCCGCCTTCTGTGCTGTAAATTTCTGTCGTTTCTATGAAAGCTCCAATTGTCCCAGCATCCCAGAGCCTTAGTGGGAGCGGTCGAGGTTTCTGCTACCCTTTGTGAGAAAAAATTCTTCCTGATTTCACTCCGAAGTGGTTTAGCTCCAATGTTTAGGTTATGTCTCCTCGATCTTGATATTTCCATCAGCGGAAATAGTTTCCCTCTGTCTACTCTATCGAATCTTTTTAGCATTTTAAACACCTTGATCGGTTCATCCCTCAATCTTCTAAACTCAAGGAAATACATCGTTCAATGCAGAAAGCTATGGTACCTGCAGAGTGATAGGGCATTGTCTGATCCTGGGAATCCTTCATTGATGGTCTTTGGTGTCGGCTCTGTCTGATGGAAGATGCTAAATAAAGATGGGGACTTTCTCCATAAGGCCTAAAGTGATGGACATCTGGCCCAGGCCACCCACAAGCTTGCTCGAGAGCAATGTGCTGAATGCCTGGCCTCCTTTCCTTCTGCCGATGCCCGCCTGTTCTATCTTTCTCTGCCCTGAACATCTTGGTGAGGTACCACGTGCACTGCCCGGCCTAGTGGCCATCCTCCATGTTATTCGGGACCGGGGGGGGTCAGTGGAAGGGTTGTTGCAGCTGGGCCCAATGTTCGCACCGCTGAATTTCCAGCAGGGATTGCTGGGTAGTAATTGGCAGCAAGGAACGCTGGTTAATTGTCCACCCGATCGCTCAGGTCAACTGAGTAACTAATCTAGCATCAGGAGGCAAAGCAGCTTCCACCACTCACTGTCTTCCCCAGCTGAGCCAGTGTGGGGGCGGGGGGGCGGGTGAATCTAACCTTTTTAACTCTTTTTAACCCATATTTTCCCACTTGTGACTATACTCCAAAAGTACTTCATTGGCTGTAAAGTGCTTTGCGACATCCGGTGGTTATGAAAGGCACTATATAAATGCAAGTCTTTCTTTCAATGAATGGTGCAGGTGACTGTAGTGTCTGCACCTGCGAGTATGCTCACAGGTTTGTAGAGCTGTTGAGTTGGGAGTGGCTTAGCCAGTCACATGATGTTCACAAGACTCAATAAAACCCCAGCCAGTTGGGTTCGGGAGATCCACCATGGGGCAGGTGGTTGTGAGCCTGATGGATGAACTGGTAATGCGTAGTGTGATTGTTAAACCTTTGTTAATAAACCAACGAGTTCTTAATAGCAATGTGTTGCTATGGATTCTTAAGCAAAGTATCCATGAAGCAAATATATTACAGTGACCTAAATATAAATCATTGTGAATGAAACACTTTGTAAATTGAAGTGGTCCTGGACGGGAGACATCAGCATGTGTTGCTGAGGACAGATGCCCAGTGAGAGTTCGACTGAGCTGACCAAGCTCATTCTGCTTGTGACATAAGAACATAAGAAATAGGGGCAGGAGTAGGCCATTTGGCCCCTCAAGTCTGCTCCATCGTTTAATATGATCATGGCTGATCCAATCATGGACTCAGGTCCACTTCCCTGCCCGCTCCCTATAAATATGAAGAAAGTAAGAGATATGATGGCTGGGAGTCGCACTCTGGTCAACAGCTTGGAAGGCAACCATGCTTACCACTGTACCACCATCACACAAGAGGGAGAGCTTTAGAGCCAACTCTGAATAGAGTTATGGAAGCATTGAGTCAGGATGCAAACCCTGGTCCGAGGAGTGTGAGGGTTGTGTGTTCTCCCAATGCATCACCCAGTCTCCCAACCTCACCACAACCTGGAATATATTTATATTGTGAACTAACTCTGCAAGTTGTTTTTCACTCCCAACGAAATCTATTTATATCACGCCTCCTATGTCGAAAATGGCCTCGAGTGTTTCACAAATGCTGAGTTCAGGATAGACGGCTGAAAGCAAGATCGAAAACGAAAAGGGGAGGTGCAACGAGACCTGGGTGTCATGGTAGATCAGTCATCGAAGGTTGGCATGCAGGTACAGCAGGCGGTTAAGAAAGCAAATGGCATGTTGGCCTTCATAGCGAAGGGATTTGAATACAGGGGCAGGGAGGTGTTACTACAGTTGTACAGGGCCTTGGTGAGGCCACACCTGGAGTATTGTGTACAGTTTTGGTCTCCTAACTTGAGGAAGGACATTCTTGCTATTGAGGGAGTGCAGCGAAGGTTCACCAGACTGATTCCCGGGATGGCGGGACTGACATATCAAGAAAGACTGGATCAACTGGGCTTGTAGTCACTGGAGTTCAGAAGAATGAGAGGGGATCTTATAGAAACGTTTAAAATTCTGACGGGTTTAGACAGGTTAGATGCAGGAAGAATGTTCCCAATGTTGGGGAAGTCCAGAACCAGGGGTCACAGTCTAAGGATAAGGGGTAAGCCATTTAGGACCGAGATGAGGAGAAACTTCTTCACCCAGAGAGTGGTGAACCTGTGGAATTCTCTACCACAGAAAGTAGTTGAGGCCAATTCATTAAATATATTCAAAAAGGAGTTAGATGTAGTCCTTACTACTCTGGGGATCAAGGGGTATGGCGAGAAAGCAGGAATGGGGTACTGAAGTTGCATGTTCAGCCATGAACTCATTGAATGGCGGTGCAGGCTAGAAGGGCCGAATGGCCTACTCCTGCACCTATTTTCTATATTCCAAGCTACGTTTTTGAGCAGACATAGGCAGGGCGAGAAGCACCAAGAGGGAGGCATTTCTGAAAGGGACATCAGAGAGTGGGGCTGAGGCAGCAGAAGGCTCCACCACTGATGGTAGAGTGGAAGGATGACCTCGGGGTTGCCCAGCAGGATGGAGTTTGGGGACTGAAGGGTACAGCAGAGGCTGGATGAAGTTACAGAGGAAAGATAGAGTGAAGTCACAGAGGGTGTTGTAGTTAGATCGTGGCTGATCTGCATTTCAACTCTGTTTACCTGCTTTGATTCCCTATCTCTTCATACCCTTATCGTACAACCTAACAATCTCAGTTTTGACATTTCCAATTGACCCTCAGCCTGTTGGGGGAGGATTCCCACTGCCCTTCCTGACATCACTCTGAACTGCCTGGCTCTAATTTTAAGGTTCTGGCCCCTTGTTCTGTACTTTCCCACCTGAGGAAACCGTTTCTTTCTCTCTACGATGATTAAAGGATTTGAAAGGGTAAACACCTCCATTAGATCACCCCCAGACCCGCGACCTCTACCCCCTAGAAGGACAAGGGCAGCAGGCGCATGGGAACACCACCACCTCCACGTTCCCCTCCCAGTCACACACCATCCTGACTGGGAAATATATCGGCCGTTCCTTCATCGTCGCTGGGTCACAATCCTGGAACTCCCTCCCTAACAGCACTGTGGGAGCACCTTCACCACACGGACTGCAGCGGTTCAAGAAGGCGGCTCACCACCACCTTCTCAAGGGGCAATTGGGGATGGGCAATAAATGCTGGCCTTGCCAGCGACGCCCACATCCCAGGAATGAATAAATAAAAAAATCTTCTACATCTGAGGGAATACAAACCTGGATTATAAGAATACAGGTTGTCGGTAAGGAAAGCACGTTGGAGGTTTCAGCAGCGGTAATGGTGAGGTGGAGGTGGAGCTAAATGGTCTGGGTAATGGATAGGCTGTCAGGTTCGAATCTCCGTTTTGGGTCAAACAGGACGCTGAAGTTCGGCAAGATCTGACGTGGCCGCAGGAAACAGCTGGCGAGGAGATAAAGTTAGGGCAAGGGTAGGGAGATGTGGCTGGACATGAAAAAGATGGCTTCAGTCTTCCTATTGGAGGAAGCCCTTGCTCACCAGACAAGCATTCCGTAAAACCGGGGTGGTCATGGGGTCAAGGATTGGGATGGAGAGGTCGAACGGGTGTCATTAGCATACACCTGAAAACTGACCGTGTAGCGACCGTGTACTGAGCAGCGATATCTCAACAGGCACATGTCTGAATAATGTAGCGTGGAAACAACAAGTACTACTTTGTCTCAGATGTCCTGAGTTTTATTCGGAGCTTGTTTTGGTTCGCCTCTCCGCCTCTCTACCTCCTTCAAGGTGCTCCTTAAAACTGACCTCTTTGACCTGCGCTAATTTCTACTTATTTGGCTTGGTGTCAAATTTTTATTGCATAATGCACTTTGGGACGTTTCACTACGCTATATATTACAAGCTGTTATTGCTGTAAACGTCCCTGCTGCCTCCAAATGCTCACTTGTGAGCAGCGTTGCAGCAGTGCTGCTCGAACCCTTGTTAAAATATACTCTGTGAAATTCAGCAGCTTCTCGGTGCTCAAGAACTAGACCATCATCAGTCACCGAGAGTCAGACGGGACACGGCCACTGCAGCATGTTGTCAATTCTGTAATAAAATTACCCCAATTGCTATGCAGCGTGTGTTGCTGCCTCGATTGAAAAGGTTTGATTGTGACGGCGATTGGAGCAAAGCCCTTTAAGCCCTCTGAGGGCTGCAGCAGCGTTACTGAGCCACGGTGGAGGGCTCGGAGGAGTCACTGCTTTCACACCACACTTGCAGGATTTGGCCTCGCTCCGGGACATTGTACAAATAGGCGCGTGGGGAAAGGTTGCAATGTCTCCCAGCTACCCTCTACGCAGGAGAGCTTTGCAACGAGGCAGGTGGAATTAACATTCAAGCGGCAAACAGCATTGTGTGTCGCAGTGATGAACAGAGGCAGTTTATTATAACAGAACAGCTCAACTCCCCCCCCGCCCCCCCCACCCCACACCTTTCCAACTCCATCAAACAGTCAATGACATCTCGAGTAATGTTTTACCTCACTGAAGCCCACACTGGCCCAGTCTACATGCGCCAAATTTGATTCATGTGTGGTCCAAGTGATCCTTTTGCATCTTGAGGCCTTTGTGTACCCCTGCAATCAGATCCTAACTAGAACGCCCTGTGATATCCTTCAGCTTTATTATATCAAAACGACTATTTGTACTGCACTTTTCTTTGACAGACAGCCGTCCATCAAGCCGCCCCCCCCCCCGCGCCCCCACTGCCCATACTGCACTTTTTTGACCGACAGGCGACAAGCCCCTCCCCCTGTGAAGTACGGAACTTTGGCTGGGGGAGGCAGGCACTTGGACTGGGGTAAGGCACTTTGGCTGGAGGAGGATGCACTTGGACTGGGGCAAGGCACTTTGGCTGGGGGAGGGATGCACTTCGACTGGGGTAAGGCACTTTAGCTGGCCCTTGCTGTCTTCTGGGGAGCTCTGTCCTCTGTCGCTTCAGGAAGTCAAAGTGGATCAAGTTACAATTTGCAAAGTCAGTGAGATCTTGAGATGGGCGGTTCCAGTTACACATTGCTGTGAAACTTCAGGGTGTGGCTTATCCTCCAAGGGGACCAATCAGAAACAAAGGGTGGAGCATGGTGGCCATTTTGGCAGTACAAATAAATGTGTCCTTATTATATATGGGGGGCGTGGGGAGTGGGTGAAGAGATGCTTGAATTGTGAAGCTAAGCGTGACCACAAATTAAAAACCAATGCGTATAAGGTGGCCAAGGTTTGTGGGAAACTAGAAGTTTGGGAAAATTTTAAACGACAGCAAAGAATGACTAAGAAAGCAATAAAGAAAGGAAAGATAGATTACGAAAGTAAACTTGCGCAAAACATAAAAACAGTAAAAGTTTTTACAGATATATAAAACGGAAAAGAGTAACTAAAGTAAATTTGGTTCCTTAGAAGATGAGAAGGGGGATTTAATAATGGGAAATGTGGAAATGGCTGAGACCTTAAACAATTATTTTGCTTCGGTCTTCACAGTGGAAGACACAAAAACCATGCCAGAAATTGCTGGTCACAGGAATGTGGGAAGGGAGGACCTTGAGACAATCACTATCACTAGGGGGATAGTGCTGGACAGGCTAATGGGACTCAAGGTAGACAAGTCCCCTGGTCCTGATGAAATGCATGCCAGGGTATTAAAAGAGATGGCGGAAGTTATAGCAGATGCATTCATTATAATCTACCAAAATTCTCTGGACTCTGGGGAGGTACCAGCGGATTGGAAAGCAGCTAATGTAACGCCTCTGTTTAAAAAAGGAGGCAGACAAAAGGCAGGTAACTATAGGCCGGTTAGTTTAACATCTGTAGTGGAGAAAATGCTTGAAGCTATCATTAAGGAAGAAATAGCGGGACATCTAGTTAGGAATAGTGCAATCAAGCAGACGCAACATGGATTCATGAAGGGGAAATCATGTTTAACTAATTTACTGGAATTCTTTGAGGATATAACGAGCATGGTGGATAGAGGTGTACCGATGGATGTGGTGTATTTAGATTTCCAAAAGGCATTCGATAAGGTGCCGCACAAAAGGTTACTTCAGAAGATAAAGGTACGCGGAGTCAGAGGAACTGTATTAGCATGGATAGAGAATTGGCTGGCTAACAGAAAGCAGAGAATCGGGATAAATGGGTCCTTTTCGGGTTGGAAATTGGTGGTTAGTGGTGTGCCACAGGGATCGGTGCTGGGACCACAACTGTTTACAATATACATAGATGACCTGGAAGAGGAGACAGAGTGTAGTGTAACAAAATTTGCAGATGACACAAAGATTAGTGGGAAAGCGGGTTGTGTAGAGGACACAGAGAGGCTGCAAAGAGATTTAGATAGGTTAAGCGAATGGGCTAAGGTTTGGCAGATGGAATACAATGTCGAAAAGTGTGAGGTCATCCACCTTGGAAAAAAAAACAGTGAAAGGGAATATTATTTGAATGGGGAGAAATTACAACATGCTGCGGTGCAGAGGGACCTGGGGGTCCTTGTGCAATAGGAGGTGGGTGGGGTTGCTGACCCATCCACCTCCATGGCACGAACCTGGTATTGCAGTACTTCCAGGAACGGTGCAGTGGCTCTCAGCCTTTTGGCTAAGAGCATTGGCGCAGAGTGATCCTTGATGTGTGCAAGGTGACCTCTGGCGTTTGTGATTTGACAAAGAATTGGAAAGATTGGCTATGAATCCCAAAAAGTTAGTTTGCAGGTGCAGCAGGTAATCAGGAAGATGAATGGAATGTTGGCCTTCATTGTGAGAGGGATGGAGTACAAAAGCAGGGAGGTCCTGATGCAACTGTATAGGGTATTGGTGAGGCCGCACCTGGAGTACTGCATGCAGTTTTAGTCACCTTACTTAAGGAAGGATATACCAACTTTGGAGGGGGTACAGAGACGATTCACTAGTCTGATTCCAGAGATGAGGGGGTTACCTTATGATGATAGATTGAGTAGACTGAGTCTTTACTCGTTGGAGTTCAGAAGGATGAGGGGTGATCTTATAGAAACATTTAAAATAATGAAAGGGATAGACAAGATAGAGGCAGAGAGGTTGTTTCCACTGGTCGGGGAGACTAGAACTAGGGGGCACAGCCTCAAAATACGGAGGAGCCAATTTAAAACCGAGTTGAGAAGGAATTTCTTCTCCCAGAGGGTTGTGAATCTGTGGAATTCTCTGCCCAAGGAAGCAGTTGAGGCTAGCTCATTGAATGTATTCAAATCACAGATAGATAGATTTTTAACCAATAAGGGAATTAAGGGTTACGGGGAGCGGGCGGGTAAGTGGAGCTGAGTCCACGGCCAGATCAGCCATGATCTTGTTGAATGGCGGAGCAGGCTCGAGGGGCTAGATGGCCTACTCCTGTTCCTAATTCTTATGTTTGTGTATTGCAACCTCGGTGTTTGCTGTGAAGCCACTCTCTGGGAGGCTCTGCATCGGCCTAGCATCTCCCTCAGGTAGTTGCAATAAAAGTGCAATCTAAAGAAAAAAAAGAACCAGAAGGCGAAAGTCATCCCATGCCCTCAGTTTTATTCCTCTCTGTAATGTATTTGCTCCATGGGTTCTTTGCTTAAGGATTCATAGCAACACATTGCTATTAAGAACTAGTTGGTTTATTAACAAAGGTTTAACAATCACACTACACATTACCAGTTTATCCACCAGGCTCACAACCACCTGCCCCATCGTGGATCCCCCGAACCCAACTGGCTGGGGTTTTATTGAGTCCTGTGAACATCACGTGACTGGCTAAGCCACTCACAATGCAACAGCTCCACAAACCTGTGGCCATCCTCACAGGTACATACACTACACTCTCCCTGTGATTTTGTGGAGGGGAAACTTGCTGCTATGGTGAGCCCCGTAGCGGTCATGTGACACCCAATGTTTTTGCAGTCAAATAGTCACCACACTTGACTTACATGAAATGCAGAAGATTTCTGTGCTGCTTGGAGGCGAATCGAACATAAGAATTAGGAGCAGCAGTATGCCATATGGTTCTCCGAGTCTGCTCCGCCATTCAATAAGATCATGGCTAATCATCGACCTCAACTCCACTTTCCTGCACTATCTGCATAATCCCCTGATTCCCCCAGAGTGCAAAAATCTATCTGAGCCTTGAATATACACAACGATTCAGCATCCACAGCCCTCTGGGGCAGAGAATTCCAAAGGTTCACAACCCTCTGAGTGAAGAACCCGATAGAACAATTCAGCTTTCAACCTCTCCGACGAGGGTTACTGAGTCACGCTATTCCCTGCAGATGTGTCGATTCAAGTTCTGGAGACAGAGTGCAGGGAACCTTCCGCAGAACCTGCTCTGATACAGAGAGACTGCAGGTTTACATTTCATGGCAACACATTTATTGTAAAACGGAATTTATTGAACCCAGCCACTCATTAACCGGTTTCCAGTTCTGAATACCGGAATAGCTAGCTCCTTGGGGGAATGCAGACAAGGGAGAAAGAAAGAGTAGAAATGCTGTAGTCAGAGGGGATTCGATAATTGGGGGGTACAAACAGGAGTTTCTACAACCGCAGATATATAGGATAGAAAAGCAAAGAGATCAAGCTAGGTTAGGCCTCAGTTGGAGTATTGTGGACAAATCTGGGCACCAGCCTTCTGGAAAGATGGAAAGAAAGAAAAATAAAGACTTGCATTTATATAGCACCTTTCACGACCACCAGGCATCTCAAAGCACTTTACGGTCTTAGAAAGGGTACAGAGAAGGTTTACCAGGATGTTACCAGGGATGAGGGACTTTGATTATGAGGAGAGGTTGGAAAAGTTAGGACTGTTCTCCTTGTGTTCCTAACACAGATGAGGCTGCACACAGTGAGGTTAAAGTAACAGTGACCTCAGTCTTTAATAAGACACTCCAGAGTGAGGAACAGGCCTTAGGAGCCGGCTTATATACAGTGCTCCCAAGGGATGCTGGGATCCCTTGGGACTTCAGGGGATGAGCTCCCTGGTGGCGGAACATGGGAGTGCATGCTTTACAGATACACAACAGTTCTCCAGAACAGAGAATGTTCAGAGGTGACCCAATCCAGGTTTTCAGGATGATGAGGGGGTTTTGACAGAGTTGATCGAGAAAAACTGTTCCCTCTGGTGAGTGGGTCAGTAACCAGAGGCCGTGGATTTAAAATCATTGGCAAAAGATCTAGCGGGGAGATGAGGAGATATTTTTGTCACAGAGAGTTGTGGGAATTTGGAACGCTCTATTTGAAAAGATGGTGGGAGCAGATTCCATCAATAATTTTAAAGGGGAAGTGGACAAGGAACTTACAGGGTTACAGACAGGAAGCGGGGGAGTGAAACATAGAAACATAGAAAATAGGTGCAGGAGTAGGCCATTCGGCCCTTCGAGCCTGCACCACCATTCTATATGATCATGGCTGATCATTCCCTCAGTACCCCTTTTCTGCTTTCTATCCATACCCCTTGATCCCTTTAGCCGTAAGGGCCATATCTAACTCCCTCTTGAATATATCCAATGAACTGGCATCAACAACTCTCTGCAGCAGGGAATTCCACAGGTTAACAACTCTCTGAGTGAAGAAGTTTTTCCTCATCTCAGTCCTATATGGCCAACTCCTTATCCCAAGACTGTGTCCCCTGGTTCTGGACTTCCCCAACATCGGGAACATTCTTCCCGCATCTAACCTGTCCAGTCCCGTCAGAATCTTTTATGTTTCTATGAGATCCCCTCTCATCCTTCTAAACTCCAATGTATAAAGGCCAAGTTGATCCAGTCTCTCCTCACATGTCAGTCCGGCCATCCCGGGAATCAGTCTGGTGAACCTTCGCTGCACTCCCTCAATAGCAAGAACGCCCTTCCTCAAATTAGGAGACCAAAATTGAACACAATATTCCAGGTGAGGCCTCACTAAGGCCCTGTACAACTGCAGTAAGACCTCCCTGCTCCTATACTCAAATCACCTAGCTATGAAGGCCAACATACCACTTGCCTTCTTCACCACCTGCTGTACCTGTATGCCAACTTTCAATGACTGATGAACCATGACACCCAGGTCTTGTTGCACCTCCCCTTTTTCTAATCTGCCGCCATTCAGATAATAATTCTGTCTTCGCCTTTTTGCCCCCAAAGTGGATAACCTCACATTTATCCACATTATACTGCATTTGCCCACTCACCTAACCTGTCTAAGTCACCCTAGCCTCTTGGCATCCTCCTCACAGCTCACACCGCCACCCAGTTTAGTGTAATCTGCAAACTTGATGGGACTAAGCACGACTGCTCAACGAGTTAGCAAAGGCACGATGGGCCGAATGGCCTCCTTCTATGCTGTACGTTTCGATGATTTACCAACAGCCTGCTGGGAAAGTGACTTCATGAAGGAAACAGAGATGATTGGATATTCGGCTGGAAAGAGAGGCTCAGATACATTGGTACGTTCTCATTTAACAATGATTTGGGAACTGCAGTGGGAATTCACTACATATGAATACACGCAATGAAGAGAAGCCACTTGCCCCAGAACAGCTCATCCTTGCACTGTACTGACCTCATCATTGGTTTTCTAAATAGCTTCATTGTTTGACTTAAGTGTTCATGTTTATGAATTCATGAGATGGAATCGAAGAAGCTCTTTGTGTGGCCTTGGGAGCAGATCGATGCAGATTATGAAATTACAATCACAAACTAAAGCGTCTCATTCTCAGGAGAAATAGGGGGCTTTACTCCACTTCTTTCTTTGCTGCTATACTGACCCATTTCGGATGGTATAGTGGAAGAAAATCTGTCCCCTCACTGCCGAATGTGCGGAAGCTGTCACGGAGGAAATGGACCAGCTCCTGGTTGGGAAGGACTCGGAATGATACAGGCTTGAAGAGGTGTGGCAATCAAATAGTCCGTGTAAAACGATTATCCAAAGTATTACCTTAAGTTGGAGTGAGGAAAGGTCAAGCTACCAAGATACGAAAATGACAGGCAGGAAAAGACCACCTGGGCCACCAAGCCTGCCTTGCTCTTGTTTGTGTAAGCATGCTTCTATCTGGAATGCATGTTGGAGATAAGTATGCCATGGATCTCGGTCTTCCAAGGGCATTCGTGCCTGACTCAACCATCACCCTGGCAGTCAATGACATCATTTGAGCCCCTCAACATCTCCTGTTCCCAATATTCAGAATCCAATAACGCCTGCTCCTGCCCCAAACTGGTGAGCAAGTGCACCGCAGTTACTGAGCCAAACCGAGACAGGAAAGTGCTTACTGAATGCACGGGTCTGATGAGGTGCAGCCTTCGTACAGATTGAACTCATTTGTCAAAGTCTTTTCTTCCAAACATTAAAGGTTGGCAAATGACGGAAGGACCATAAGCTCCTTCCAGTGAATGTGTGCAGGTTTTTAAAATATTGTTCAGGGTGAGTGGAGGATCGCTCAGTTGTTTGAGCTCCGGACTCGAGAGCTGAGGGCCAGGGTCCCAGTTGGAACGATTTAGCTTCTCGTAATTAAGAGGTGTATGGAATGAGTGCCATGAATAAAGAAAAAGAAATACTTGCATTTATATAGCACCTTTCACAACCATTGGACGTCTCAAAATGCTTTACAGCCAATGAAGTACAGGTTGAACTTCCTTTATCCAGAACCTTCGAGGCCTGGCCTGTGCCGGATAAGGGATTTTTCCGGACGAGGGGAGGTCACTTTAAATTGGACAGTACAGGTACTGAGCAAGGGGATAGCGGGGTTGGGAATGCGGCAGAGAGACCATGAGGGGGGTGGGGGGCGAGGGGAGGTGGCGGTGGACCGTGGGGTCAGGCCAGCGATTGCCGGAGTCGCCAGCGAGGAAGGACTTCAATTTGTCATGTCGGAGTTCTGCGCATGCGCCACCCGGTGGCTGGGAATGGTTCTGGATAAGGGAGTTCTGGACAAGGGAGTTTCAACCTGTATTGTTTTGGAGTGCAGTCACTGTTGTAATGTGGGAAACGCAGCAGCCACCTTGAGCACAGCAAGCTCCCACACACAGCAATGTGATAAAGACCAGATAATCTGTTTTTGTTATGTTGATTGAGGGATAAATATTGGCCCCAGGACACTGGGGATAACTCCCCTGCTCTTCTTCGAAATAGTGCAGTGGGATCTATTTACATCCACCTGAGAGAGCAGACGGGGTCCCGGTTTAACATCTCATCCGAAAGACGGCACCTCCGACAGTGCAGCACTCCCTCAGCACTGCACTGGAGTGTCAGCCTGGATTTATGTGCTCAAGTTCCTGGAGTGGGTCTTGAACCCACAACCTTCTGATTCAGAGACGAGAGTGCTGCCCACTGAGCCACGGCTGAAATATGGGGAGCTTACAGAGGACTGCAGAGACTCAGTAGTGCCTACCACACCGTAACAATTACACGGGATATACGGCCCAGAAACAGGCCATTTGGTCCAACCAGTCCATGCCTGCGTTTATGTCCCACTCGAGCCTCCTCCTGTCTTTCCTCATCTAACCCTATTAGCATAACCCTCTATTCCCTTCTCCCCCATATACTTGTCCAGCCTCCCCTTAAATGCATCGATACTATTTGCTTCAACCCCTCCCTGTGGCAGCGAGTTCCACATTCTCACCGCTCTCTGGGTAAAGAAGTTTCTCCTGAATTCCCCGTTGGATTTCTGGGTGACTATCTTATATTGATGGCTTCTAGTTATGGTCTTCTCCACTCTCTCTGTATCCACTCTATCAAAACCTTTCATCATTTTAAAGACCTCTATTAGGTCACCCCTCAAGAGAAAAGAGACCCAGCCTGTTCATCCTTTCCTGATATGTATATCCTCGCATTTCTGGCATCATCCTTGTAAATCTTCTCTGCACCCTCTCCAGTGCCTCTATATCCTTTTTATAATATGGCGACCAGAACTGTACGCAGTGCTCCAAGTGTGGTCTATCCAAGGTTCGATACAGGTTTAGCATAACTTCCCTACTTTTCAATTCCTCTAGAAATAAACCCTATTGCTTGGTTTGCTTTTTAACGACCTTGCTAACCTGTGACGCAACGTTTAGTGATTTGTGTATTTGTACTCCGAGATCTCTTTGTTCCTCTACCCCACCCAGACTCACACCCTCTCAGTAACACGTGACCTCACTAACAAGTACTATCTTCAGACATTCTTAACTGTTAATAAGAGGAACAGAAATATGTGGCCCCTCGGAATACGCTGCTCCGCGGAGCCTTGGCATGTGTGTTACATTCCAGTTACACTTTGATCAGCAGCGCTGTGTGTGTCACAGATACAGTCCGCATCAGTGAAGGCAAACTGGTGACAAGACCTGCAATGACTCAGCAGCCAGTACACCAGATGTGGTGTTCTGCTTTGTGTCTCTCCCTATCTCTGAAAGCTCCTCCAGCCCCGAGAACCCTGTGTTCTTCTAACTCTGACCTTCTGACCTTCCCCGACTTGCTCCGTCCCACCTTTGGTGGCCATGCCTTCAGCAGTCTGTGCCTCCAGCTCTGGAATTTCCTGCCAAACCGCTCCGGCCCTCCATCTCGCTCTCTCTCCTCCTTTAAGATGCGACTTAAACTGTACCTCTTTGAACAAGCTTTTAGTCATCTGTCCAAATGGCTCCATCTTTTGCTCAGCGTCAGTTTTTGTCTGATTACGCTCCTGTGAAGCACTAGGAATTATTTCACATTAAAGGCGCTTTATGACTGCAAGTTGTTCTATAGTTGGCATCCGGTTTTGGAGCTCTCAACCTATGGCAAGGCGGTTGGCGTATAGGAGCAAAGAAGTCTTGCTACAATTGTACGGGGTCTTGGTGAGACCACACCTGGAGTACTGTGCACAGTTTGGGTCTCGGTATCTGAGGAAGGAGATCGGGCGGGACAGTGGAGTGGAGGTCGATGATCAGCCATGATCTTATTGATTGGCGGAGCAGGCTTCAGGGGCCGTGGGGCCTGCTCCTGCTCCTAATTTTTACGTTATTACGTTCTTAACCGTGGCAGATTTGTGCATGATCTTACCACTGGGATAAAAAAATGACCAACTTGCAAGTCTCAGAGCATCCGTTCAGTCATTAAAGCAAGAGGCTGTATTTTGAAAACATTTTACAGAAAGTTAGTAATTAGATTCCGAAATGTTTCTGGGTGAAACTTGGCAGCAGGTTGGCTGTAATTGAGGTGTTGGGCAGTGAATGATCGATAATTTGAGTCAGCATGTAACGGTTTTTATCTATTACACCTCCATCACCGCGCTTGGATCAGGGTGACATGTTGTGCAGAGTCCACATTGTGCACACGAGTTGCTTTCACTCAGTCAAACTCCTCTTCGGTGTGCAGGGCAGCGCCCAGCAACATTTAGCTGGAAGGCCGCACACGTTTGGAGGATGCACGGAGCGGAGTCGTGGAACTGGAAATGGAGTGCAGGGCCCAGTGGGCAGTATAACCAGCAGGGCCAGTGGGCAGTATAACCAGCAGGGCCAGTGGGCAGTATAACCAGCAGGGCCAGTGGGCAGTATAACCAGCAGGGCCAGTGGGCAGTATAACCAGCAGGGCCAGTGGGCAGTATAACCAGCAGGGCCAGTGGGCAGTATAACCTGCAGGGCCAGTGGGCAGTATAACCAGCAGGGCCAGTGGGCAGTATAACCAGCAGGGCCAGTGGGCAGTATAACCAGCAGGGCCAGTGGGCAGTATAACCAGCAGGGCCAGTGGGCAGTATAACCAGCAGGGCCAGTGGGCAGTATAACCAGCAGGGCCAGTGGGCAGTATAACCAGCAGGGCCAGTGGGCAGTATAACCAGCAGGGCCAGTGGGCAGTATAACCAGCAGGGCCAGTGGGCAGTATAACCTGCAGGGCCAGTGGGCAGTATAACCAGCAGGGCCAGTGGGCAGTATAACCAGCAGGGCTAGTGGGCAGTATAACCAGCAGGGCCAGTGGGCAGTATAACCAGCTAACACGGTCTCCTTTGCCCTCAGCATCGGATAGCGCTTCAAAGAGCCACCACAGGCATCGTGCAGGGCGTTGCTGAGACCACACCCAGAGTACTGTGTACAGTTTTGGTCTCCTTATTTAAGGAGGGATATACTTGCATTGGAGGCAGTTCAGAGAAGGTTCACCCGGTTGATTCCTGAGATGAAGGGGTTGTCTTATGAAGCAAGGTTGAAGGTTGGGCCTATACTCATTGGAGTTTAGAAGAATGAGAGGTGATCTTATTGAAAAGTATAAGATTCTGAGGGAGCTTGACAGGGTAGATGCAGAGAGGATGTTTCCCCTTGTGGGGGAATCTAGAACTAGGGAGCATAGTTTCAGAATAAGGGGCCGCCCATTTAAAACAGATGAGGAGGAATTTCTTCTCTCAGAGGGTGGTGAATCTTTGGAATTCTCTGCCCCAGAGAGCTGAGGAGGCTGGGTCATTGAATATATTTAAGGCGGAGATAGACAGATTTTTGAGCGATAAGGGAGTCACGGGTTATGGGGAGCGGGCGGGGAAGTGGAGTTGAGGCCAGGATCAGATCAGCCGCGATCTTATTGAATGGCGGAGCAGGCTCGAGGGGCCATAGGGCCCACTCCTGCTCCTATTTCTTATGTTCTTATGTTCTAGGCATGGTGGGTTGAATGGCCCCCCCTCTGTGCTGCAACAATGGACCATTTTCTGTTACCTGGAAATTGGAAGGTGCTAGTTTCCCCTGTTCTAGTTTCCCTTGCTCTGGGCTGTAAGTGTCAACGGGGCTGAGGCTAGTGCAGGAGGCTTTCCATGGCTGAGGTCTATTGCTGAGGTAGGGCAGAGAACAAGGCTTGGGCCGATGGAGTGGAGAATGGGTGTCCCCGGCCGGGTGTTGCTTCTTTGAGAAACCGAATGTGAGAGCAGAAGCGTGTCATTCATGTTTTTCATTTAGTCGCTGCCCTGCTCTTTTTCATTGTTCGGTGCTTTGATATAGCTCATTGGTAGATAAGCCTGTCAATCAAGTATCTGAGACCAATCAGATCCCCATAAAAACGACACTCCTGACATGCACAGACACCAAAAATGTTATTAGATAGGTAAAAACACCGATGCAGGAATCCTAAATAAAGACTAAAAAGGCAGAACGCACACAAAAATTTGATCGACATTGTTTAAAGAAAAAACCTGGATCTCTATAGCGCCTTTTATGACTTCAGAATGTGGGAAACGTGGCAGCCAATCTGCGCACAGCAAGCTCCCACAAACTGCAATGTGATAATGACCAGATAATCTGCATTTGTTATGTTGATTGGCCAGGACAGTAGGGATAACTCCCCTGCTCTTCTTCGAAATAGTGCCGTGGGATCTTTTACATCCACCTGAGAGGGCAGACGGGGCCTCGGTTTAACATCTCATCCAAAAGACGGCACCTCCGACAGTGCGGCACTCCCTCAGCACTGCACTGGGAGTGTCAGCCTGGATTTATGAGCTCAAGTCCCTGGAGTGGGCCCACAACCTTCTGACCCAGAGGCGGGAGTGCTGCCCACTGAGCCACAGCTGACTGAAAGATAAGTTTGTTTTTTGCTTCTTCTGCACCACTAAAGAAAGAAAGGCTCACATCTATATCACTATTTTCACGACCTCAGGATATCCCAAAGCGCTTTACAGCCAATTGATTACTTTCGAAGTGTGTCCACTGTTGTAATGTAGGAAACATTGCAGCTAATTAATCTGTCTTTCTCGTTTAGATACAAATTAATCAGCTGAGCAGCAATGTAATTTTCTGTTTATATTTT
Organism: Pristiophorus japonicus; assembly: GCF_044704955.1. NCBI lineage: Eukaryota > Metazoa > Chordata > Chondrichthyes > Pristiophoridae > Pristiophorus > Pristiophorus japonicus. Next base: position 66,290,290 of record NC_091998.1, on the reverse strand, counting down.
TATTTTTCAGTGATTTCTTTTTAAATTTTGGTTTCTATTCGTTTTGGCATTTTCTGCCTCTAAATGTACTGCCAATATGTGTGCTAACGTTTATCAAATATTTGGACAAAAGAATTTAGTGCAAAACAATACAGGTTGAACCTCCCTTGTCCAGAACTCCCTTATCCAGAACCACCCCTCGTCCAGACCCATTCCCGGCCACCAGGTGGCGCATGCGCAGAACTCCGACATGAACAAATTGAAGTCCTTCCTCGCTGACGACTCCCGCAATCGCTGGCCTGACCCTGCGATCCACCGCCCTCCCCACCCCCCCCATGATCTCTCTGCTGGACTCCCAGCCCCAAGCCAGCCAGCCCCGATATCCCCTTGCTCAGTACCTGTACCATCCAATTTAACGTGACCACCCCTCGTCCGGAAAAATCCCTTTTTCGGCACAGGCCAGGTCCGGAGGGTGCTGGATAAAGGAGGTTCAATCTGTACCTCTTTTTAGATAGATAGATAGAAAGTATTTAAAAAGTACCTGAACGTGCAGGGCTACAGACCAAGAGCTGGAAAGTGGGATTAGGCTGGGTAACTCATTTTCGGCCAGCACGGACACGATGGGCCGAATGGCCTCCTTCTGTGCCGTAAACATCTCTGATTCTATAACATTTATCAATGGGAACCATGTTAAAATAACTACTCTGATAGGGATATAGCAGTAAACAATTCCCACATTACAACAGTGACTATACTCCAAAAGTACTTCATTTGCTGTAAAGCACTTCGAGACGTCTGGTGGTCATGAAAGGCGCTATATGAATGCAAGTCTTGCTTTTAAACACGGCCATTAAGTGCGAGGTGATATAAAAGTTGATTGCAGGCCGTATTTCTCTTCTGCGGCATAGAAAGGCCACAGGACTGGTCTACAGACTTGTGACGGACCATTATAATATGTTCAACGGATCTCATTGTATTAAAAAATAAATTTGCTCCCGACTCCGACGTTGCTTGATGTCGGCCAGCAGTCCCGTGACCGTTTTGTCAATCAGTGAGCACTGATTGAACAGCAGTGCATAGCTGCGGCAGGCCAATAATCCAAAACGCGCAGTATTCCTTATTAGATTTGCGAGTTAGTTTATTGATGCGTTGGCACATTGGGTTACAGCGCTCTTTGTTACAGAGTAGCTGCAGCATTGAACTCCTCGGGTTTGGTGTCAGAGTGATTGATGAGGCTGGTCAGGGAGTTTAAAAATGAAAATCTTCACTGGATACCTATCAGCATCTCCCAGCGAGATCGCTCCTTCAACTTGACAATCAGCTGCTTGCTCCTTGCTTGAAGGCGTGGCTCCATCTGGTGGCTCAGTCAGTAAGTGCGCCACCTGGCACACTACCGAGTCAAAAAGATCCCAAAGGTCCCAGGATTGATCCCTGCACATCAGACATGCTCGGGAAAAAGACTTACATTTATATAGCGCCTTTCATGACCACCGGACGTCTCTAAGCGCTTTACAGCCAATGAAGTACTTTTGGAGTGTAGTCACTGTTGTAATGTGGGAAACGCGGCAGCCAACTTGCGCACAGCAAGCTCCCACAAACAGCAATGTGATAATGACCAGATAATCTGTTTTTAGTGATGTAGATGGAGGGATAAATATTGGCCCCAGGATACCGGGATAACTCCCCTGCTGTTCTTCGAAATAGTGCCATGGGGTCTTTTACATCTGAGAGAGCAGACGGGGCCTCGGTTTAACGTCTCATCCAAAAGACGGCACCTCCGACAGTGTGGCACTCCCTCAGTACTGCACTGGGAGTGTCAGCCTGGAGAGTCAGAAAAGGGGCAAGAATGGGCATGAGTTAGGTAACTACACACCGGCACATCAGGGCAGATATTCAGCTTGCCACCAGGGCTAGAAAGGAGTATTGCAGCCACCCCTTATAGACACGACGTAATTTTAATTTCCATTGATGATGGGAATCGGTCCTTTTCTATAACGGGCGGACCATCAGCCCGTTCTATGCCCAGCCGGTAATCCACCTCAGCAACACTTTCTCATTTTGCCTCGTGTTCTGACGCATCTCATTCTTCAAAATGAACCCACTTCCACGTGTTTATCAATCTCAGTTAATCAGAAATCTCAACCCTAACATTCCCCTGTGCTGTCAGTTCTGTGACCGGACCGGACCTGGCTGGGTGTGATGGACACACTCCACCTCACTTCATGAGAAACAAGCACGTGGGAAAAGGGACTGTTAATGCCTTGGTCATAAAATTCCCCCCCCCCCCCACCTCCCACACAATAAGTCATTTTCCTTTGAGAAAGGAGGGAAAATTGCTAGGACCCGAATAAGACCTGTGCCTGAGCAGGAATTGGAGCCTTGTGTGCTAAAGAATGAAAGAGCGACCTGCATTTATATATTGTCTTTAATGACCACTGGACATCCCAAAGGCAATGAAATGCTTTCTTTGAACTGTAGTCACTGTGGCAAGCCAAATGTGCGCACAGCAAGCTCCCACAAGTGCCAACCACTGGCTCAGTAGTTTTTGTGATGTTGATTGAGGGATAAATATTGGCCAGGACACCGGGGATAACTCCCCTGCTCTTCTTCGAAATAGTGCCATGGGATCTTTTACATCCATCTGAGAGTGTAGACGGGGCCTCGGTTTAATATTTCGTTCGAAAGACGGCACCTCCAACAGTGCGGCACTCCCTCAGCACTGCACTGGAGTGTCAGCCGAGATTTATGTGCTCAAGTCTCTAGAGCGGGACTTGAATCCACAACCTTCTGATTCGGAGACAAGTGTGCTATATAAGAACATAAGAAATAGGAGCAGGAGTCGACCATATGGCCCCTCGAGCCTGCTCCGCCATTTAATACGATCATGGCTGATCCGATCATGGACTCAGCTCCAATTCCCCGCTCCCATAACCCTTCGCTCCCTTATCGGTTAAGAAACTGTCGATTTCGGTCTTAAATTTATTCAATGTCCCAGCTTCCACAGCTCTCTGATTTACAACCCTCTGAGAGAAGAAATTCCTCCTCATCTCTGTTTTAAATGGGCGGCCCCTTATTCTAAGATTATGTCCTCTAGTTCTAGTCTCCCCCATCAGTGGAAACATCCTCTCTGCATCCATCTTGTCAAGCCCCCTCATAATTTTATACGTTTCGATAAGATCACCTCTCAATCTTCTGGATTCCAATGAGTAGAGGCCCAACCTCCTCAACCTACCCACTGAGCCACGAGCTGACATTTGCTGAAGTGAATGGGTCACCACCAGAGGCTGATGTGACCATTTCGAATCGAGTTAATTTTGCTCCTGTACTCGAGCTGCAGTGCTGCTCCATTTGTTTTTCCGGAGCGTCTCCGCTTCAGACAGCAGTAGTCATGGAGTGTGACAACATTCCCAGCACTGCCAAAGAGAGGCCGGTCACCAGACAATGTGGCTCAGCACCAGCTCATTTGGCTGAGTGCCAAGCCCCAGTTGCTAATGACGTTTCCCCTTGAGGGTTTTTTTGACGAAGATGAAATGTATATCATTCCAAATGTGAGTTTCATCAACTTAATCAGGCTGTTCAGTTGAACACCAAAGGTCCAGTTTTGTCCAATGTTATCGGCGCAGACAGCACTACAAGAAAGACTTGCATTTATATAGCGCTTTCCACAACCACCGGATGTCTCAAAGCGCTTTGCAGCCAATTAAGTACTTTTTGGAGTGTAGTCACTGTTGCAATGTGGGAAAAGCGGCAGCCAATTTGCGCACAGCAAGCTCCCACACACAGCAATGTGATAATGACCAGATAATCTGTTTTTGTTATGTTGATTGAGGGATAAATATTGACCCCAGGACACCGGGGATAACTCCCCTGCTCTTCTTCAAAATAGTGCCCTGGGATCTTGTACGTCCACCTGAGAGAGCAGACGGGGCCTCGGTTTAATGTCTCATCTGAAAGACAGCACCTCCGACACTGCAGCACTCCCTCAGCACTGCACTGGAGTGTCAGCCTAGATTGTTGTGCTCAGGTCCCTGGAGTGGGACTTCTGACTCAGAGGCAACAGTGCTACCAACTGAGCCACGGCTGACATCTCGTCTGGCATAGCGTGGTTAGCATGAAGGATAAAGCTCCCTGTCTTGAATATATTCAACGACTGAGCCTCCACAGCCCTCTGGGGCAGAGAATTCCAAAGATTCACCACCCTCTGAGTGAAGAAGTTTCTCCTCATCTCAGTCCTAAATGGCCGACCCCTTATCCTGAGACTGTGACCCCTGGTTCTAGACTCCCCAGCCCGGGGGGAAACATCCTCCCTGCATCTACCCTGTCAAACCCTGTAAAAATGTTATATGTTCCAATGAGATCACCTCTCATTCTTCTAAATGCTAGAGAATATAGGCCTAGTCTACTCAATCTCTTATCGCACAGGTCAAGTGTTCGCTCAAGTTTTGTCCTCTGCAGCATCATATCTTCACTCCAGCCTCAAACCAACACCTCATGTTACACCAGGCAGAGATTTTCCCTTTCTCACAACAATCTTTTTTGTGGTCTACCCGAATTAGACAACCAGCTTTGTGCCAAGTGACACTTTACATATGAAGGCCGATAAATCCCCAGGGCCTGATGGACTGCATCCCAGAGTACTTAAGGAGGTGGCCTTGGAAATAGCGGATGCATTGACAGTCATTTTCCAACATTCCATAGACTCTGGATCAGTTCCTATGGAATGGAGGGTAGCCAATGTAACCCCACTTTTTAAAAAAGGAAGGAGAGAGATAACAGGGAATTATAGACCGGTCAGCCTGACATCGGTAGTGGGTAAAATGATGGAATCAATTATTAAGGATGTCATAGCAGTGCATTTGGAAAGAGGTGACAAGATAGGTCCAAGTCAGCATGGATTTGTGAAAGGGAAATCATGCTTGACAAATCTTCTGGAATTTTTTGAGGATGTTTCCAGTAGAGTGGACAAGGGAGAACCAGTTGATGTGGTGTATTTGGACTTTCAGACAAGGTCCCACACAAGAGATTAATGTGCAAAGTTAAAGCACATGGGATTGGGGGTAGTGTGCTGACATGGATTGAGAACTGGTTGTCAGACAGGAAGCAAAGAGTAGGAGTAAATGGGTACTTTTTAGAATGGCAGGCAGTGACTAGTGGGGTACCGCAAGGTTCTGTGCTGGGGCCCCAGCTGTTTACACTGTACATTAATGATTTAGACGAGGGGATTAAATGTAGTATCTCCAAATTTGCGGATGACACTAAGTTGGGTGGCAGTGTGAGCTGCGAGGAGGATGCTATGAGGCTGCAGAGCGACTTGGATAGGTTAGGTGAGTGGGCAAATGCATGGCAGATGAAGTATAATGTGGATAAATGTGAGGTTATCCACTTTGGTGGTAAAAACAGAGAGACAGACTATTATCTGAATGGTGACAGATTAGGAAAAGGGGAGGTGCAAAGAGACCTGGGTGTCATGGTACATCAGTCATTGAAGGTTGGCATGCAGGTACAGCAGGCGGTTAAGAAAGCAAATGGCATGTTGGCCTTCATAGCGGGGGGATTTGAGTACAGGGGCAGGGAGGTGTTGCTACAGTTGTACAGGGCCTTGGTGAGGCCACACCTGGAGTATTGTGTACAGTTTTGGTCTCCTAACCTGAGGAAGGACATTCTTGCTATTGAGGGAGTGCAGCGAAGGTTCACCAGACTGATTCCCGGGATGGTGGGACTGACCTATCAAGAAAGACTGGATCAAGTGGGCTTGTATTCACTGGAGTTCAGAAGAATGAGAGGGGACCTCATAGAAACTTTTAAAATTCTGACGGGATTGGACAGGTTAGATGCAGGAAGAATGTTCCCAATGTTGGGGAAGTCCAGAACCAGGGGACACAGTCTAAGGATAAGGGGTAAGCCATTTAGGACCAAGATGAGGAGGAATTTTTTCACCCAGAGAGTGGTGAACCTGTGGAATTCTCTACCACAGAAAGTTGTTGAGACCAATTCACTAAATGTATTCAAAAAGGAGTTAGATGAAGTCCTTACTACTAGGGGGATCAAGGGGTATGGTGAGAAAGCAGGAATGGGGTACTAAAGTTGCATGTTCAGCCATGAACTCATTGAATGGCGGTGCAGGCTATAAGGGCCGAATGGCCTACTCCTGCACCTATTTTCTATGTTTCTATGTTTCTACAGTTTAGCATGGTGGGCAATAGACCTGTTCACGTCAGATTTTTAAAGTTCGACCAATGAGACTTCCATTCTAGATCCAAATGGTGAAAGGACACCCAGCACTAACAGATCCCCCAGGGATCTTGTTTCAACAGCAAATCTTTATTCTTTTGCTTGGTTATTCACAGCACAGAAGGAGGTCATTTCACCCAGGGCAGCTATGTTGATGCTAAATCTCTTAAATGGAGCTGTCCGCTCTAATCCTATTTCCCCGTACTTGAAACTCTGATGCTGCTTCCGAAGTGTATTCTGATGGAGCACATCATTCGGTTGACGTGTGAAGATCTGGATACTGCAGCCTTCCTGTGTGTGCCCCGGTGAGACAGTGAGGTAAGGTTGTTCTGCGTTGTTTTGACTGATCGGCTAGACACGGTTTGTGGGTTGCAGTCACGACACTGCGAGGTAGAAAGTCGAGCCGCTAAAACTGTAAACACTATACGGAGTTCTGTGGTGTGATCAGAGCACATAAGAAAAAGATATATATATATCGACATATATAACCAGACATGAATATATCCCGTGATAGTGAGGATCAGATCGGATTTACCAGGACTCATGGCCCCAGTCCTGATTCTGTGTATGGATCAGACTTGGCCCTAAATGTATCAAGCACGCTGATGCTCCAAACCCCTCCGTAATGTTTTTGCTTCACAGGTTCTTTGTTTAAGAATCCATAGCAACACATTGCTATTAAGAATGAGTTGGTTTATTAGCAAAGGTTTAACAATCACCAGTTCATCCACCAGGCTCACAACCACCTGCCCCATCGTGGATCCCCCGAGCCCAACTGGCTGGGGTTTTATTGAGTCTTGTGAACACCTCGTGACTGGCTAAGCCACACACAATGCAACAGCTCTACAATTATTTTAAACTAAACTTTAAATCAAGTGCCCCCTTTTAGTAAGGGCATGAGAACCCATAAATTTAGAAATTAACTGGAAACTTTGCCAATCAAATTAAAATTCTGTTCCCGGGATAGAAAGAATGACTTGCATTTATATAGCGCCTTTTACGACCACCGGACGTCCCAAAGCGCTTTACAGCCAATGAAGTACTTTTGGAGTGTAGTCACTGTTGTAATGTGGGAAATGCGTCAGCCAATTTGCGCACAGCAAGCTCCCACACACAGCAATGTGATAATGACCAGATAATCTGTTTTTTTGTTACGTTGATTGAGGGATAAATATTGGTCCCAGGACACCGGGGATAACTCCCCTGCTCTTCTTCAAAATAGTGCCCTGGGATCTTTTACGTCCAACTGAGAGAGCAGACGGGGCCTCGGTTTAACGCCTCATCTGAAAGACAGCACCAGTGTTGGCCGAGATTTATGTGCTCAAATCCCTGTCGTGGGACTTGAACCCGTGACCCCTGAGCCACGGCTGATACACACTGCAACAGCTCTACAAACCTGTCAGCATCCTTAAACTTAAGAAAGGGCATTTCCATGACAAAAATGAATTTGTAGAAAATTTAACGCAACAATCACATTGTAGTTTCCTAAAATTAACGTCTGGCAGACAGACGCTTAATGAGTACATCTAATATCCCCATCCACTCTCTTAGCGGACATGTTAAACCATTTAAAATAGACAGATTACCAAATGCGTTAAAATAGCGGCTGAAGATTGTCGCTTGAGCACACCAATGCTCACCCACTTATACCACCCACAGTTATCCCGAGGTGTGGGTGCCAGGCTTTGCTTGAAGGAACATCAGTCCTTCCTTCCTGTTCTAAAACTCTCCTGTCTGGTTAGGCACAGTGTTGTCCCTCATTCTAGACACTGTCAGTGTCTGCTGCCTCTGTTCTGTTTCATTTCCACGGTGTGTCAGCCGTGGCTCAGTGGACAGCACCCTCGCCTCTGAGTCAGAAAGTTGTGGGTTCAAGTCCCACTCCAGAGACTTGAGCACAAAAATCTAGGCTGACACTCCAGTGCAGTGCTGAGGGAGCGCCGCACTATCGGAGGTGCTGTCTTTCAGATGAGACGTTAAACCAAGGCCCCATTTGGACGTAAAAATCCCACAGCACTATTTCGAAAAAGAGCAGGGGAGTTATCCTCGGTATCCTGGCCAATAGTTATCCCTCAATCAATATAACACAAAAAAACAGTTTATCACATTGCTGTTTGTGGAAGCTTGCTGTGTGCAAATTGGCTGCCACGTTTCCCACATTACAACAGTGACTGCACTCCAAAAGTGCTTCATTAGCTGTAAAGCGCTTTGGGATGTCCGGTGGTTGTGAAAGGCGCTATATAAATCCAAGTCTTTCTTTCCTTTTAAGTTTCTCATTCCCTCCCATGATTTGGATCAGCATTAGTCTCTGGCTTGTGCAATTGAGGATCGGAGGCTCATATAATATTAAGGGAACAAGAGATTTGGGGACAGTGCAGGAAAGTGGAGTTGAGGTCGAAGATCAGCCATGATCTCACTGAATGGAGGAGCAGACTCGAGGGGCTGAATGGCCGACTTCTGCTCCTAATTCTTATGTTCTTATGTCCCACCAGCTGGGGGGAAGGTGGAAGGGGAGCATTGCTGGGAGCACCAATTGGGAGAAGCTTAATTCAGACCGCAGGAGCTCGTGTTCCTTGCGACGGCTTGGAGATTTGTTTTTGTGTTTGCACTTACTTCTGTGCAGAGGAGGGGACACTCAATCAGGAGCCTCCCTGTTGTAACACGGCCCTGCGTGCAATGATAGGGTAGCGGCCCCCGTCACACTGATAAGGCTGAGTGTGCCACCAGATAAGGTGTACAATGTACCCACTCCCTCAGCGAGTGAGTCCGTGCTGTCAAACTCTCGTCCCTGGAGATCTGAACTCGCAGTAATCCTGTTGCTGGCTGGAATGTCTCTCATATTTTTCAGGAAAGTGAGTACCACCATTTGTTCTATTGATTGGGGATGGAATGCTGTGCCCTCGGTGAGAGAGGAAGGTGGCTTCTGGCAGCAACAGACACAAAACCCAAACTAGTCAGGCTTTGGAGTCACACCAAAAATCTTGAGTGGGGCAATTAAAAAAAAAACGAGGGTAATTTTAGAATAACTCACTGTGGTGCTCCTCAATCATTTCTCGTTTAAAATCGAAGTGTGTTGAGCAGCTTTGATAGCAATAAAGGTAGAGATATGTCCAGCTAACCATCAACTGTGACTGGGAGAAACTGTGGCTGAGGAAGAAGAGTAACAGGATCTTGCATGAAAGCAAAGGGGCAAGGTTTGCTGCGGATTGCATAGTTGCACTGTGTATAAAAGGAGATACAGCGTCCTTTCTCACACAATAACACAATCCTTTAATACAGGTGGGAACTTCTTATACTTTGCGAAAGAAAGGCTTGCATTTATATAGCGCCTTTCACAACCACCGGATGTCCCAATACACTTTACAGCCAATGAAGCACTTTTGGAGTGCAGTCACTGTTGTAATGTAGAAAACGCGGCAGCCAATTTGCGCACAGCAAGCTCCCACAAACAGCAATCTGATCATGACCTAGATTGTTCCCGATGTTGGGGAAGTCCAGAACCAGGGGACACAGTCTTAGGATAAAGGGTAGGCCATTTAGGACTGAGATGAGGAGAAACTTCTTCACTCAGAGAGTTGTTAACCTGTGGAATTCCCTGCCGCAGAGAGTTGTTGATGCCAGTTCATTGGATATATTCAAGAAGGAGTTAGATATGGCCCTTACGGCTAAAGGGATCAAGGGGTATGGAGAGAAAGCAGGAAAGGGGTACTGAGGGAATGATCAGCCATGATCATATCGAATGGTGGTGCAGGCTTGAAGGGCTGAATGGCCTACTCCTGCCTTTATTTTCAATGTTTCTATGTTTCTATGTAGATAATCTGCTTCAGTGATGGTGATTGAGGGATAAATATTGGCCAAGACACCGGGGATAACTCCCCTGCTCTTCTTCGAAAAAGTTCCATGGGATCTTTTACGTGACCTGAGAGAGCAGACGGGGCCTTGGTTTAACGTCCCATCCAAAAGATGGCACCTTCGACAGTGCAGCACTCCCTCAGTGGGCAGCACACTCTGGGTCAGAAGGTTGTGGGTTTAAGTCCCACTCCAGGGGCTTGAGCAAATAAATCTAGGTTGACACTCCCAGTGCAGTACTGAAGGAGTGCTGCACTGTCGGAGGTGCCGTCTTTTGGATGAGACGTTAAACCGAGGCCCCGTCTGCCCCCTCAGGTGGACGTAAAAGATCCCATGGCACTATTTCGAAGAAGAACAGGGGAGTTATCCCCGGTGTCCTGGGGCCAATATTTATCCCTCAATCAACATAACAAAAAAAAAGATTATCTGGGTCATTGTCACATTGCTGTGTGTGGGAGCTTGCTGTGCGCAAATTGGCTGCTGCGTTTCCCACTTTACAACAGTGACTACACTCCAAAAGTACTTCATTGGTTGTAAAGCGCTTTGAGACGTCCAGTGGTTGTGAAAGGCGCTATACAAATGCAAGTCTTCCTTTTACTTTCTGGGTAATCCTATGTAAACTGGCCTGTAGAGAGGTCGAAGAGTCACCGATCCAGGAGGTCCTCTGCTCACAGCAAGGTCCACCTGCGTGTTGGCACTGCACCGGGCGACCAATGGAAAGCTGGGGGAGTGGTGCACTGACGTCACTTTCCTGAGTCAAGAGCAATGAAAAATCTCAAGTGAAATCATCTCCTGTGTAGATAACTGACTCGGTGTGTCACTTCCCAGCTGTGTATTTGTGGCAGTGTATTGTCTGAATGGAATGATAAGATGGGTCAGTGACAATTCGCTCAAAGCCCTTTGGGATATCCTGAGGCTGTGAAAGGCACTATAGAAATGCAATTTTTCCATATCACATTGTAATGTTCCAAAGTGCTGCACACACGGTGAATTATTTTGAAGCCCATTGACTGTCGATATGTCGACAAATGCAGCAGAACCTCTGAGACCAGTGGCCTCCACAAAGCAGCAGAGAGGTAAATGATGAGTGTCTTGGATCATTTTCAGCTGGGTTTGGGAAACAGTTCGACAAACATTCAAACTAACTTGGAGGAGCCACATTTGACCCAGTAGGAGAGAGTGGGATAAGATAAGAAAAGTGTACGGGGAAGAATGGGGAGTGAGTAGTGTAACAGAAAAATCACCCGTTCCCACACCTCGGGTCTCTCCCTCCAACAGGGAAGAGGAAGACAAGGTTTGATTTTCTATTGATCCTGGCTCACTCTCACATCATAGACGTTAGCATAAAACACTGACTGGCACTTCAGTCCAGTGCTGAGGGTCCCCTGCACTGTCGCAGGTGCCAGGTTCTGGCTGAGACATTTATTCTGCCTGATAGGGTGCTAGATACAGAGTCAACAGCAGTCTTCAAAAGGGACTTGGGTAAAAACCTGAAGGATCAGAAATTGCAGGGACATGGGGAAAGAGTGGGGGAGTGGGACTTAACTGCATTGATCTTCAACAGAGCCAGCGCCGACTTAATGGACCAAATGGCATACCTCATCGGAGATGACCTCGACCCAACTGGCTGGGGTTTTATTGAGTCTTGTGAGCTGTGACTGGCTCAGCCACTCACAGTGCAACAGCTCTACAACTATTTTGTGTAGACACAGTAATCAAGTGCCCCCCGATTAAAGAGGAGGGGGAGGGGGGCACAATCCAAAAACTTTTCAAATGACCCCTTGTTTTTTTTTTGAGGGCACTAAAACACAAATTATACAAGTGCCCCCTGACTAAATTTGACGGGGGGGGCACTAAAACCGACAACTTAAACAAATTAACCTTTGGACATTAAGATCAAATTAAAATTTGGTTGCCGGGGGTGATGATGCACTCCAGTCCCTCCGGCGCCCACCTCTCGCGGAAGGCCGCGAGCGTACCGGTGGACACCGCGTGCTCCATCTCCAGGAACACCCTGGCTCGGATGTAACTGAGAAAGAGAGGCAGGCAGTCAGGCTGAAAGACCCCCTCGACCGCCCGCTGCCTGGACCAGCTGATGACCCCCTTGGCCAAGCCCAGGGGCCTTCCACCGCAACAGTTCTACAAACCGGTGAGCATCCTCACTGGTGCATTCATTATATCCAGGTCGTCCTATTCGTCTGTCTACCCTTTTAAAAAAAAATCCAAATATTTGTCCATTTCCCTTTTAAAAGCCATTCTGATACAGCTTCCACCACGGTTTGTGGTCGAGCATCATATGTCCTAACAGCCCTTCCTTCCGTTCCCTCCCTCCCTCCCCCACCCAGCTCATTTATTTTCAGTTTCAAATTATTCACAGCCCCAAGCCCAAGAGCCACTGGTTTGCCTCGCGCTCGGACTGCTGCCAGAAACACATACGGCAGGAAGGCACAGTTAACGCGGCATTGAGCTGTCCTGTGAGCACGGTGCGGTCAATATATACAGTGGCTGCACAGTATAACATATTGGGCCCTGAACTTGCGGCCTCTCTGGGTGCGTACGATGGTCCGCGCGCGCCTGAAGAGACCTCGCAGATTCCGGGTTTGGGCGCGCACGGAGCCTGCGCCTAAACCCGGCACGTGATGGATCATACGCATCCCCGGGAGAAGGGCCTTCGCGGGCAGAGATTTGGGCTATTTGCTCAACTCCTGCCCAGCGAATGTCCTTCAAACTCTAACGCCTGGTAAAAGCAGCGTAAGGCCTGCTGTTATCAGCGTAAGAGTTTTAATAGAAACAATAAATGTTGTTACTTATTTTTATGTTTAAAAACCCAGTCTATGTTTAACTATTAAAACATTTTTTTTTATGTTATTTTTCTCTAAAGCATTTAATTTAATGCAATTTCTATTCATGTTTAAAAAGTGAAGTGTTTTTTTATTTATGTGTGCGTTTTATTTGATTTTCGGGCTGCTCTCACGGATGGTAATGGGAGCTGGGTTTTCCCAGTACTACATTATTGAGAATACCACATTGTGATTGGTGGTCCAGGCCCACGTGATCCCAGGATGCACATACGCTCCCGGGATACATGGGCCTCCGCGCTGGTCTGCGCAGCTCGGCCTCGGAGTGCGAGTGTTCCTTCCTCCGGGACCACCAGCTACTTCCGTTAAAATAAATTCCATCAGAAGCCTCCGACCACAATCTTTGGCCCAATAAAATTTGAGTAAATGCTTGATACTTAAAAGTGGAAAGTCACAGGAGAGCCGTTCATTGCCGGGACCCTCAACATTTAATGAGAGATTTCACTGCCAGGGTCCTCCTCACTCCTATTTTTAAAAACATGACAAATTTCTACCGACTGGAACTTAGACTTTTGCATTTGACCTGAATTTTTCGAGACCCATTGGGAAAAATCACAGCAGCTCCGGCTGGGGAGATACACAGGAAAGCTCTGAAGTTTTAAGTACAGTTGTAGCTATTTAATATCTAAAAAGGGTCCTTGGCTGAGGAAGGCTCCCTCCGGAGATCCCTGTGGCACAACCAACCTTATAAAGCAGCTGTCACTGGGTGGGACTTCCCCTTTAAAGGCACATCCTACAGCAGCAGCTGACACTCTCTCTGCCTCGGTGTTCGACAAACCCGTTGCACTACAGACACACCCATGGATCAGATGGTCCGGCTCACATTACATAGAGTTACAGAGAACATACGGCACAGACAGCGACCATTCGGCCCAACCAGTCCATGCCAGCGTTTATGCTCCACTCGAGCCTCCTTCCGCCCAACTTCACCTCACTCTATCACGACATAACCCTCTATTCCTTTCTCCCTCGTGTGTTTATCCAGCCTCCCCTTAATTGCATCTGTGCTACCGCCTCAACCACTCCCTGTGGCAGCGAGTTCCACATTCCCACCGCGCTCCGGGTAAAGAAGCTCCTCCTGAATTCCCTGGAGAATCTGCCAAGAGAAATCTTGACAGATTGGAAAAGCCGGTTTCCGGCGCATGTGCATTGCGCCCCGAAAACCGGCTTTTGCGAGGCCTCGGGTGTCGGTGCGCACTCCGTACGGACCCAGCGAGCCTGGAACTTTCGGCCCTATATGTTTCAATGACATCACCTCTCATTCTTCTAAATCCCAGAGAGTACAACCCTAATCTACTCAATCTCTCCTCATAGGACAATCTTCTCATCCCTGTAATCAGTCTGGTGAACCTTTGTTGCATCGCCTCTGAGACAAGTATATCCTTCCTCAGATACGGAGACCCAAACTGTGCGCAGTACTCCGGGTGTGGCCTCACCAACCCCCAGTACAATCATATCCATACTACTTTCTAGCCGTGGCTCAGTGGGCAGCACTCTCGCCTTTGAGTCAGAAGGCTGTGGGTTCGTCCCATTCCAGGGACCCGAGCACTCCCGTGCAGTGCTGAAGGAGTGCTGCACTGTCGGAGGTGCCGTCTTTCAGATGAGACGTTAAACCGAGGCCCCGTCTGCTCTCTCAGGTGGACATAAAAGATCTCATTTCGAAGAAGAGCAGGGGAGTTATCCCCGGTGTCCTGGGGCCAATATTTATCCCTCAATCGACATAACAAAAACAGATTATCTGGTCATTATCACATTGCTGTTAGTGGGAGCTTGCTGTGCGCAAATTGGCTGCCGCGTTTCCCACATTACAACAGTGACCACACTGCAAAAGTACTTCATTGGCTGTAAAGTGCTTTGAGACGTCCGGTGGTCGTAAAAGGCGCTATATAAATGCAAGTCTTTCTTTCTTACTGTTATAGTGAGGATGATCCCTGAAAAAGCTACCCACCTGGTCCCATTCGCCTGCTTTTACTCCCATAGTCTTTAAAAATAAATTTCACACTTTTATCCATTTCCCTTTTAATAGCGATTAGGATTCTGCTTCCAGCACGATTTGTGGAGGGCATCATCGTATGTCCTCACACTGCTCCGCATTAAAAAACAATCCTCCCGTTGTTCTTTTGGCGCTGATCTGAAATAGATACCTATCATTACTCACAATTAGATTTCTACCAATACACGGCGGAGCCCAGTGCAAATGGCTGTGAATGGGTAGAGATGTCTGCCCGTGTTTATTTGCTCTGCACAGGGACAGTTGGGCAGAGGCTTTGTGTTAAAACGTTTACTGAGCTGCGAGGTGACCCTTCTGTGTGACACAGACTGGTTTCGAGTTTGACATGCAGCTGTGTTTTGACTGCGGGTTCTTATTTTGCGAGTACCTTGCATAGATTAAAACTCTGCACAAGTCATCAAGTCGTTCCCCTGGGCCTCATCAACGTAACAACATCGTATTAAGTGTAATCTTGACAATAAATCTGTGTGCAAACAAAACTAATTTCACATCTTCCGAGGCGTTTAGCTGATTGCTAATTAATTGTTGGAGAAAACTGCTGCATTCCTCGACTTGTGCTGGTGCAGGATTGGAGGTGGCATTCATTGCCTGTCGAACGCACTCTGTGCTGCAGGAGACTGGCTCGCCTCATCTGCCGAGCCAGTGCAATCGATGTGTGACCAATTGTCTTGTGGTGATTTTCCCTGTGTGCATGTATTTGAGCCAAATCACCCCCAGGGGCCCCCTTGACAGGGGCTGTCTAAGCTTTACATTTCAGTCGGTCAGATATAAGAAGGAGAAATTTGGCTCATTTGCGCCTCCCGTTAGGCCCCTGACCTCCTGCGCCCAGAGATCGTGATGTCATCGACGTGCGCAGCGCCCTGTTAGCACCCTAAATTGGGTATCGCTCCCTGAAGCTGCACCAGACAACGACAGCGACAGCTTCCAGAGGGCGTGTACCAGGCTGCCGGCCACTTGCGGGGCGAATTAGAGGGGAGGTGGCAGGGCTGCACGTCCCAAAAAAAGTTGGCCTTTTTTTGCTCATCGCTGCAACTTTGGACGCGCGATCCGTGCCGCGATCCGTGCCGCGATCCGTGCCGCGATCCGTGCCGCGATCCGTGCCGCGATCCGTGCCGTGATCGCTCCGCCCGGCGCTCTGCTTGCTTGGGCCCCGTCCCTTTAATTCAAGGGAGAGCCCCTCCTAAGCGGCCCAGTGCGTAGCGCTCCCGAGCCGCACGCCCCGCTACCATCCCAGAGAGGAAGTCCGGCGCTTGATTTAACGCTCCACGTCCCCTTGGCGCTAACCCCAATTTCCCGCCAGAGGTGAGACCGCACCTCGCGAGTGTGACCGCCCCCAAAACGGGACGCACCTGGATTTTTAGCCCATTATCTAAAGAAAGGAAACGTGCAATTATATACCAACTTTCGTGTCCTCCGCACATACCATAACACTTTGCAGCCAAAGGAAGTTTAGTCAATGTTGTGGTGCAGGAAACACGGCAGCCAATTAGGGCACAGCAACAACAACAACTTGTATTTAAATGTAGTAAAACATCACAGGAGTATTATCAGACCAAAAAATTGGCACTGAGCCTCATAAGGAGAAATTTACTTGGTCAAAGAGGTAGGTTTTAAGGAGCGTCTTAAAGGAGGAGATAGGTAGAGAGATGGAGGGGTTTAGGGAGGGAGTTCCAGAGCTTGGGGCCCAGGCAGCTGAAGGCACGGCCACCGATGGTTGAGTGATTATAATCAGGGATGCTCAAGAGGGCAGAATTAGAGGAGCGCAGACATCTCGGGGGTGGGGGGGGGGGCAGAGGGGAGGGTGTTGTGGGGCTGGAAGAGATTACAGAGATAGGGAGGGGCGATGCCATGGAGGGATTCGAAAATAAGGATGAGAATTTTGAAGTCGAGTCATTGCTTAACCGGGAGCCAATGTCGGTCAGCGAACACAGGGGTGATGGGTGAATGGGACTTGTTGCAAGTTAGGACATCGGCAGATGAATTTTGCAAGCTCCCACAGACAATAACGGTCAGATAATCTGTTTCATGTGTTGGTTGAGGAATAAGTGATGGCCAGGACACTGGGAGAACATCCCCTGCTTTTCTTCAAAATAGTGTCATGGGATCTTTAATGTGCATCTGAATGGGCAGACAGGGCCTCAGTTTAACATCTCATCCTAAAGGCAGCATCTCTGAGAGTGCAGTACTCACTAAGTTCTGCACTGGAGCGTCAGCCTAGATTTTTGTGTCTCGTGTCTCTGCAATGGGCCGTGAACTCTCAGCCTTCTGACTCAGGTACTGAGCCATGCACTGAACCACAGCTGCACTCTTTACCCATTGAGTTTCAAATATCTCCAGTTGCTGTTCATCATCATCATAGGCAGTCCCTCGGAATCAAAGAAGACTTGCTTCCTCTCTTAACATGAGTTCTCAGGTGGCTGAACAGTCCAATACGGGAACCACAGTCCCTGTCACAGGTGGGACAGACAGTGGTTGAGGGGAGGGGAGGGTGGGACTGGTTTGCCGCACGCTCCTTCCACTGCCTGCACTTGGTTTCTGCATGCTCTCGGCGACGAGACTCGAGATGCTCAGCGCCCTCCCGGATGCACTTCCTCCACTTAGGGTGGTCTTTGGCCAGGGACTCCCAGGTGTCGGTGGGGATGTTGCACTTTATCAGGGAGGCTTTGAGGGTGTCCTTGTAACATTTCCTCTGCCCACCTGGGGCTCGTTCTAAACCTTTGGTGTTCTAAAATAGAGCTGTAAAAGCCAACTTTCAGTATTTTACAGCGTTTCCATCCTGCGGGGCCCGTGATGGGGCTTTCCGACAAAATCAGCGTGGAACACTCACCCCTCTCCCCTCAACTCCACTGAGTCCTGCTGCCGTTTGAAACAGTTTCGCCTGCTGCACGGTTTAGGTGGGACTTCTCGCAAGAACAGGGATCGCTACAAGTGGGAACGATGCTGAGGGGAGGAAGGGAGGGTAGACGGAAGGAGGTAGGAACCAGGAACGATGCCCTGGGTGGGGGCGGGAGAGGGAAGTGGTGGAGTGAGAGTGTCGTTGTCAACTGAGGGATGAGGTTGAACTGGGACGGTAGGGAAGTGTGTCTGGACTGGGTTGCAGGAATAATTGAGAAGCAAGATGGAGAAGAGTACAAGTATGACGGAGGAGGGTTGGGGGAGGAGTGTCTGGGTCAAGAAGGGTTATAGTGATCCGAGACTGTGCCAGGCTGGATGTGAGAGAGCGACTGTTGAGGTAAATGTTGTGTGTGATGATGTGGCTGGTGTGTTGAAAATCCATTTTTCCTTACTTTAAAAATGTTAAAATTCTATAATTGTGGAGCATGAAAGTGCTTAAAATTAGCTGGAAAACATCACTTTTAATTTAACAATTGAAACTTTAGCAGGTCACATACCCTGGAGCCTCCTAAACGTGTTCCACCAATGTTGTGCCTGTTCCATTCAGGTTTCCTCCTTCGGGCCTACAGTTTTCCCTCCGCTACAAGTGAATAAAGTGTGCGTTGGCCCATTTTCACTTCTTGTTTCTCATAATCAGGGCTGTTCTTAAGTTTGGAAGCTTTATTTGGAACAACGTTAAGAACATCGGTTTCCGAGCCTAAAGGCCCATGAGATTCAAACATGATGCTAGTTAGGCCACAGCTGGAGTACTGCGTGCAGGTCTGGTCACCACATTACAGGAAAGATGTGATTGGACTAGAGCGGGTACAGAGGAAATTTACAAGGATGTTGCCGGGACTGGAGAATTTTAACTATGAGGAAAGATTGGATAGGCTGGGATTATTTTCTTTGGAACAGAGGAGGCTGAGGGGAGACCTTATTGAGGTGTATAAAATGATGAGGGGCCTGGATATAGTGGATAGGAAGGACCTATTTCCCTTAGCAGAGGGGTCAATAACCAGGGGGCACAGATTTAAAATAATTGGTAGGAGGTTTAGAAGGGATTTGAGGGGAACTCTTTTCACCCAGAGGGTGGTGGGGGTCTGGAACTCACGGCCTGAAAGGGTGGTAGAGGCAGAAACCCTCACCACATTTAAAAAGTACTTGGATATGCACTTGAAGTGCCACAACCTACGGGGCTATGGATCGAGAGCTGGAAGGTGGGATTAGGCTGGGTAGCTCTTGGTCGGCCGGCACGGACACGATGGGCCGAATGGCCTCCTTCCATGCTGTAAATTTCTATGATTCTGTGACGGACAAAGCAATGGGAGCAGTGATCAGACTGAGCTGTCTGGGTTTTGAGGGCCAGATTGCTGCGTTATGGGGGGCCACATGTGACCCAAAGGCTTCAGTTGAAAATCCATCAGCTGGTACCCTTCAAGGGGCCGGCATCTTTAGGGCAAGAAGTGGGAAAAGTCAGAAATAATAACTGTTGTGTATCTGTAAAGCATGCACTCCCATGTTCCGCCACCAGGGAGCTC
Source organism: Pristiophorus japonicus (assembly GCF_044704955.1). Classification (NCBI taxonomy): domain Eukaryota; kingdom Metazoa; phylum Chordata; class Chondrichthyes; family Pristiophoridae; genus Pristiophorus; species Pristiophorus japonicus. The sequence goes on along the minus strand of NC_091998.1, from coordinate 66,270,950 downwards.
ATCCCCTGAAGTCCCAAGGGATCCCAGCATCCCTTGGGAGCACTGTATATAAGGCCTGTTCCTCACTCTGGAGTGTCTTATTAAAGACTGAGGTCACTGTTACTTTAACCTTCCTGTGTGCAGTCTCATCTGTGTTAGGAACACAATAATAACTAGTAAAAAATATAATTACAACAGAGAAACAGGCCTAGGGCTCAACCAATCGGTTTCGGTGTTCATCTTCCCCATTACTGAAAGATGGTAAGTCACCAGGTCCAGTTGGAATGCATCCTGCGTTGCTGAAAGAAGCAAAGGTAGAAATAGCAGGGACATTGGTCACAGTCTTTCAATCCTCATTGGATACAGGAGTAGTGGTGCTGGAGGACAGAAGGTTGGTAATATTATAGTACTACTCAACAAAGGGGAGGGGGATAAACCTGGAAACTACGAGCCAGTCAGCCTAACATCGGTGGTGAGGAAAGTTACTGGAAACCATGATCAGCGACAAAATAAACTTTCATTTGGAAAGGCTTGGGTTAATCAAGGCGATCCAGCATGGATTTGTTAATGGCAAATTGTGTCTGTTTAACTTGATTGAATTCTTTGATGAAGTAACAGAGAAGGTTGATCAAGGTAATGCAGTAGATGCTGTATATCTGGACTCGCGGAAGGCAATCAACTAAGTGCCGCACTGGAGGCTTGTTAAGAAAATGGAGGCCCATGGAATGAAGGGGAAAGTAGGTGTATGGATACAGAACTGGCTCGGTGACGGAAGCAGAGGGTGGATGGATGTTTTTCAGACTAAACATAGACATAGAAAATAGGAATAGTAGTAGGCCATTCGGCCCTTCGAGCCTGCACCGCCATTCAATATGATCATGGCTGATCCTCTATCTCAACACCATATTCCCACTTTTTCCCCATACCCCTTGATGCCTTTTGTGTCTAGAAATCTATCTATCTCCCTCTTAAATATATTCAGTGACTTGGCCTCCACAGCCTTCTGTGGTAGAGAATTCCACAGTTTCACCACTGAGTGAAAAATTTCTCTTCATCTCTAAATTTCCTACCCCGTATCCTGAGACTGTGGCCCCTTGTTGTAGACTTCCCAGCCCCGGGGAAACATCCTCCCCGCATCCAGTCTATCCAACCCAGACAAAATTTTATACGTTTCAATGAGATCCCCTCTCATTCTTCTAAACTCCAGTGAACACAGGCCTAATCGACCCAATCTCTCCTCATAAGACAGTCCTGCCATCCCAGGAATCAGTCTGGTGAACCTTCGCTGCACTCCCTCTATGGCAAGTATATCCTTTCTTGGGTAAGGAGACCAAAACTGCACACAATACTCCAGGTGCGGTCTCACCAGGGCCCTGTATAACTGTAGTAAGTCATCCTTGCTCCTGTACTCAAATCCTCTTGCAATGAAGGCCAACATACCATTTGCCTTCCTCACTGCTTGCTGCACCAGCACGTTTGCTTTCAATGACTGGTGTACAAGGACACCCAGGTCCCTCTGTACATCGACACTTCCCAAGCCATCACCATTTAAATAATACTTTGTCCTTATGTTTTTCCTACCAAAGTGGATAACTTCACATTTATCTACGTTATACTGCATCTGCCATGTGTTTGCCCACTCACTCAACCTATCTAAATCGCCTTGCAGCGTCTTTGCATAACTCACAGTCCCACCTTGTTTTGTGTCGTCAGCAAACTTGGAAATATTCCCTCATCCAAATCATTTATATATATTGTGAATAGCTGGGGCCCAAGCAGTGATCCCTGTGGTACCCCACTAGTCACTGCCCGCCACCCCAAAAAAGACCCGTTTACTCCTACTCTCTGTTTCCTGTCAGTTAACCAATTTTCAATCCATGCCACTACATTACCCCCAATCCTATGTGCTTTAATTTTGCAAACTAACCTCTTATATGGGACTTGATCAAAGGCCTTCTGAAAATCCAAATACACTACATCCACTGGTTCTCTCTTATCTATTCTATCAGTTACATCCTCAAAAAACTCTAGTAGGTTTGTCAAACATGATTTTCCTTTCATAGATCCATGTTGATTTTGATTAATCCTGTTGATATTATCTAAGTGTACCGTTATCACATCCTTTATAATAGACTCCAGCATTTTCCCTACTACTGATGTCAGGCTAACCGGTCTGTAGTTCCCCGTTTTCTCTCTCCCTCCTTTTTTAAATAGTGGGGTTACATTTGCTCCCCTCCAATCTGCAGGAACTATTCCATAATCTATAGAATTTTGGAAGATGACAACAAATGCATCCACTATTTCCATGGCTACCTCGTTTAGTACACTGGGATACAGATCATCAGGCCCTGGGGATTTATCTGCCTTCAGTCTCATTAGTTTCTCCAGCACTATTTTCTTACTAATAATAATTTCCTTTCATTCCTGTTGCTCGCTGGAGAGTGGTTTGCAGAGATGTTCCCAAAGGGTCAGTTTCAGGTCCATTACTCTTCAGTTTCTATAAACGACCCAGATTCGGGTGTAGGGAGCAGCGTTATAAAGTGTGCAGATGATGCAAAACTTGGCAATGTAGTGGATCATGATAAGGATAGTTATAGGATTCAGGATGACACATACAGGATGGTGAAATGGGGAGAAGCACGGCAGATGCGGAGAAGTGTAAATTACGCACTTTGGGAAGACATCAGAACATAAGAATTAGGAACAGGAGTAGGCCATCTAGCCCCTCGAGCCTGCTCCGCCATTCAACAAGATCATGGCTGATCTGGCCGTGGACTCAGCTCCACTTACCCGCCCGCTCCCCGTAACCCTTAATTCCCTTATTGGTTCAAAATCTATCTATCTGTGATTTGAATACATTCAATGAGCTAGCCTTAACTGCTTCCTTGGGCAGAGAATTCCACAGATTCACAACCCTCTGGGAGAAGAAATTTCTTCTCAACTCGGTTTTAAATTGTCTCCCCTGTATTTTGAGGCTGTGCCCCTAGTTCTAGTCTCCCCGACCAGTGGAAACAACCTCTCTACCTCCATCTTGTCTATCCCTTTCATTATTTTAAATGTTTCTATAAGATCACCCCTCATCCTTCTGAACTCCAACGAGTAAAGACCCAGTCTACTCAATCTATCAACATAAGGTAACCCCCTCATCTCTGGAATCAGCCTAGTGAATCGTCTCTGTACCCCCTCCAAAGCTAGTATATCCTTCCTTAAGTAAGGTGACCAAAACTGCACGCAGTACTCCAGGTGCGGCCTCACCAATACCCTATACAGTTGCAGCAGGACCTCCCTACTTTTGTACTCCATCCCTCTCGCAATGAAGGCCAACATTCCATTCGCCTTCCTGATTACCTGCTGCACCTGCAAACTAACTTTTTGGGATTCATGCACAAGGTCCCTCTGCACCACAGCATGTTGTAATTTCTCCCCATTCAAATAATATTCCCTTTTACTGGTTTTTTTAGACTAATATGGAACGACAGTATACTATAAACGGCACGATTTTTAGAAGTGTAGATGAGCAGAGAGACCTTAGTGTCCATATACACAAATCCTTAAAGGTGGCAAGGCAAGTTGATAAGGTAGTTAAAGAAGCACATGGGTTTATAAATAGAGGAATAGGATATAAATCAAAGCTGGAACTTTATAAATCACTGGTTCGGCCTCAGCGGGAGTATTGTGGACAATTCTGAGTGCTGCACTTCAGGAAAGGTGTAAAGGCCTTAGAGAGGGCACAGAGGGGGTTTACCAGGATGTTACCAGGGATGAGGGACTTGAGTTATGAGGAAAGGTTGGAAAAGTTAGGACTGTTCTCCCTGGAACAGAGAAGGTTAAGAGGTGACCCACTCGAGGTTTTCAGGATGATGAGGGGGTTTTAACAGAGTAGATCGAGATAAACTGTTCCCTCTGGCGAGTGGGTCAGTAACCAGAGGTTGGAGATTCACAATCATTGGCAAACCATCGAGCGGGGAGGGAGGAGAAATCTTTTCACTCAGAGCGTTGTGGGGATCTGGAACGTTGCACCTGAAAATGTGGTGGGAGCTGATCCCATCAATACCTTTAATAGGGAGATGGACAGGTGTTGGAGGATGGGGAACTTACAGGGTTACGGACAGGAAGCGGGGTGGGGGGGGCTGGGGGAACTAGGCACGATTGCTCTTTCAACGAGCCAGCACAGATATGATGGGCCGAATGGCCTCCTTCCGTGCTGTATGTTTCGATGATTCTATGAGCAGTCGTTCTAATCCCATGTGCCCACACTATTCCCAAATCCCATAATCCCCATTCCTTCAACCACTTCTCGAACCTCTTCTTACCTCTCAATAACTCCAGCAGTGCATTCCAGTCTCAAAACCCTCGCTGTCTTAAATCTCTTACATTTAATCTGACATCTATGTTCCCCTCGTTCCAGACCTGTCAGTCGCTGGAAATAGCCCGCTTCTCGTTGAATAAACACATCAGTCATTGAGTCATCCGTCCAGAACAATGTCCCAAGCAACAGGTTTGTCCTCAGCCCCACACCAGTGTTTACAGGATGAACCTGTGTTCATTTTGTTTGTCTGCCTTTTGTACGGCCGGTGGCTGCAGCTGGGTCCTCACACTGCTTCCACATTGAGCATCACCAACAACACTTTGCATTTATATAGCGTCGTTAACGTAGTAAAATGTCCCAAAGCACTTCACAGGAGCTTTATCAAACAAAATTTGAAACCGAGCCACATAAGGAGATATTAGGGCAGATGAAGAGGTAGGTTTTAAGGAGTGTCTTAAAGGAGGAAAGAGAGGTAGAGAGGCAGAGAGGTTTAGGGAGGGAGTTCCAGAATTTGGGGCCTAGGCAACTGAAATCATGGCCACCAATGGTGGAGCGATTATAATCAGGGATGCTCAAAGGGGCAGAATTAGTGGAGCCCAGACATCTCAGGGGGTTGTGGGGCTTGTAATGTGTGCATCTCTGAGGATGCACACAGGTTTGTAGAGCCGTTGCATTGTGAGTGGCTTAGCCAATCACGTGATGTTCACAAGACTCAATAAAACCCCAGCCAGTTGGGTTTGGGGGGTCCATGATGAGGTATGCAGTTGCGAGCCTGGTGGATGTGTAGTGTGATTGTTAAACCTTTGTTAATAAACCAACTAGTTCTTAATAGCAATGTGCTGCTGTGAATTCTTAGGCAAAGAACCCACGAAGCAAATACAATGCAGGGCTGGAGGAGATTACAGAGCTAGGGAGGGGCAGAGAGATTTGAAAACAGGGATGAGAATTTCAAAATCGAGAATTTCAAAACCAGGAGCCTCAGATAGTTCATTGGCAACTCGAAAGATATATTTTTTTAACGATTTGACTTTCTCAACGGGGTGAGTCCCTTCAGTGAACAGCCGAGATGTACACACCAGGAAGGCCCTGGGTATTGCCCTTGGTCTGAGCTGAAGGATCGGAACTCGAGAGACAAATGGCTGAGCATTGCTCACTTCCCGAAACACACCGAAAGCTGTGGGACTGTGGGCGAAATGTGCTGCAGTCCCGGGAAGAATCTCTGAGCCTGCGCTTAGCTCAGTTCAGCAACACAAAAGGGCCAGTGATCGGGCTGAGTTTAAATTGATCTGAAAGCGAGAGACAGATCACCGGCGAAGCAATAACACCGCGTTAATCCCCTCGATGAGAGGTAGTGTGCCTGCGATGAGTCTCAATTAAACAGCAAGCGCCCTGTCCAATTCACGAAACAATGGCAGTGTCAGTCTATTTTGTGTCTGGTGATAAGGTGTATCGGTGCATGCTCCTGATTCTGCCGGGAACACTCAAGCGTGACCCAGCCGAACAAAGGGAGTGAGACAAAGCTGACAAACCTGTTCTGACACATGGAGAACGAGTGTCTGTGAGCGCTGAGCTCACGGGGTATGTGGAGACAGGGGTTTGAATAGCAGCTGAAACGCCACAGTGCCACAGTTAACCCTTGACCTGCACGCGGTACGACACTGCCTGGAGCCATCACAATGCGGTTCAGGTTATCTGGAAGCTCCTATATTAATTTTGCACTGCAGCATGACTATAAATATTATCACAGCGCAGAAACCCGCGTCCTCAACTGGAATGGCCACAAACAACGCGACGACGAGTATCCAGGGCCCTCCTCCCGGACCCCGCATCCAAACGGTGTCAGCCTGTGGCTCAGAGGGCAGCACCCTCGCCTCCGAGTCAGAAGGTTGTGGAGTCAAGTCCCGCTCCAGCCAGTGCTGGGAATGTTGTCTCAGGCCATGACTGCTGCTGTCTAAAGCAGAAACGCTCTGCAGCTCGAGTACAGGAGCAAAATTAACTCCAACCCGAATGGTTACGTCAGCCTCTTATGGTAACACATCCGCTTGAGCCAGTGGCTCAGTGGGCAGCACACTCGCCTCTGAGTCAGGAGGTTGTGGGTTCATAGTCCTACTCCAGAGACCTGAGCACAAAAATCCAGGCTGACACTCCAGTGCAGTGCTGAGGGAGCGCTGCACTGTTGGAGGTGCCGTTGTTCGGATGAGACGTTGAACTGAGGCCCCGTCTGCCCTCTTAGGTGGATGTGAAGGATCCCATGGACACTATTTCGAAGAAGAGCAGGGGAGTTATCCCTACTGTCCTGGCCAATCAACATAACAAATGCAGATTATCTGGTCATTATCACATTGCTGTTTGTGGGAGCTTGCTGTGCGCAAGTTGGCTGCTGAGTTTCGCACATTACAACAGCGACTACACTTCAAAAGTACTTAAATGGCTGTAAAGCACTTTTGGACATCTGATAGTTTTGAAAGGCGCTATAGAAATGCAAATCTTTCTTTCTAAATTCAGATACGGACCCCTCACCCCTGGCCTGCACATTCCTCCCGCCAGCACTGTGCAGTCAAAGTTTATAATATATAGTGCATTGCATGTGGCTTCGTCTACAGTCAGTTTAATAAGTTTTCTTTATACACAAGATGGTTAACTGCATTGTGAGAGCTGGTATAGAAAAATAAGAAATGTAAACATGAATCGAAAAATCATGACCATCAAGTTTAGTGGACATGGCCTTTGCATGATTATTAATATATAGATGAGAAGCACACTTGGATTAAAAAAAAGTTTGACTGCGCACTTTCACAAAATGGGAATGTCTATTTTGATACAGTGGGCATGAACTCGCGGCCCGACAGACGTGTACAAGGTGCGCGTAGGGACCCTGTAAGTTCCAGGTCTGGGCAGGCAAACGCGTGACGGATCGCGCACGTGTGAAGGTAAAGGGCCTCCGCTATTTGCCCAACTCCTGCCCAGCGAACACTCTTGAAATTCTGACGACATATAAAGGCCTGCTTTTATCAAAGTAAGACTTTTAAAATGCAGAAAAATACATTTTTAAAAATAATTTAAACATTTTAAATCCTGTTAGATTACGATAAATAAAGTAAGTTTATTTTCAGACCCTTTAAAATATGTAAATTTATTTTTCAAAATTAAATTTTTGTTTTAAATAATTGATTAAATTCACTTTTGATTAAGTTGAAATATATGATGTTGTTTAAATTTATGTTCGATAGCCTTTCATGTGGAAGTTTATCAAAAGCCTCGGTTCTGATTGCCTTCTTGCTGTTATTTCTGATTTGTCACAGCTGGAATGCTTAGCTTCAGCAGCTGTGACCTCTTCCAAGTCTCTCTCTCTCTCTCTTCCCACGTTCCAACAGTGACCATACTCCAAAAGTACTTCATTGGCTGTAAAGTGCTGTTCTGGGGGTAATCCCATTCATACATATGGTGGTTCCATATATACAGAATCACCATAAGTATGAATGGGAATAGCCCGACTCTGATTGGTTGGGCCGGCCCATGTGATCCCAGGGATGTGTACGAAGCCCATACGCTCCTGGGATACGTGGGCCTCTACGATAGCCTTCACCTCGAGGCCCAGGACCACAAGTCTCCGAACCCCCGGGACCACCAGGTACTTTTGTACCAGTTTTTGCGGTCGGAGGCAGCTGCCCACAGGAAACCACCGACCGCAAATTCTGGACCAAAATAATCGTGGTCTACACTTTTTTGAATTCAACAAAATGATCAGAGAAAGAAAGAAAGAAAGAGAGAGAGAGACATTTGCATTTATATAGCGCCTTTCATGACCACTGGATGTCTCAAAGCGCTTTACAGCCAATGAGGTACTTTTGGAGTGCGGTCACTTTTGTAATGTGAGAAGCTAAGCATTCCAGCTTTTAAAAATCAGAAATCAGTACCATAACAGCAAGAACAGAGCCTTTCGATGAAGTTCCACATGAAATGCATTCTTCAGGTTTAATTAATAACCTAAGAAACCAGTAATTGTAAAGGGTAGGACGAATGAGTATTTGTTAGAGGAGCTGCGTTGGAGTGGAGGGGAATGTACTTAGTGAGGTACCGCAGGGCTTGGTGCTGGGATCATTACTGTTTCTAATTCACATCAACAACCTGGACTGAGAAGCTCATTGCAATGTGATCACATTTGCAGATAAAACTAAACTAAGAGGGGCAGTGGAAACAGAGAAAGCAGCCCAGAAACTACAGAAGCCGTTGGCCAAATATGTGTTCAATTTAGGATACTGTACAGGTTGAACCTCCCTTATCCAGAACTCCCTCGTCCAGAACCATTCCCGGCCACCGGGTGGCGCATGCGCAGAAATCCAACATGAACAAATTGAAGTCTTTCCTCGCTGCCGATTCCCGTAATTGCTGGCCCGACCCCACGATCCACCGTTCCTGCATGATCTCTCTGCCACGCTCCCAGCCCCAAGCCAGCAAGCCCCGATATCCCCTTGCCCAGTACCTGTCCCATCCAATTTAACATGACCACCCCTTGTCTGGAAAAATCCCTTATCCAGAACAGGCCAGGTCCCGAGGGTTTTGGATAATGGAGGTTCAACCTATATTTGCTGCTCTCCATGTGGTCTCCTCTACGTTGGGGAGACCCAGCGTAGATTGGGTGACCGCTTTGCAGAACACCTCCGTTCAGTCCGTAAGCGTGTGACCCTGAGCTTCCAGTCACCTGTCACCTTAATTCCCCGCTCCACTCCCACTCTGACCTCTCCGTCCTCGGCCTCCTACACCGTTCCAACGAAACTCAACGCAAGCTCGAGGAACAGCACCTCATCTTTCGTTTAGGCAATTCACAGCCTTCTGGACATAGAATGTAGAACATAGAAAATAGGTGCAGGAGCAGGCCTTTCGGCCCTTCGAGCCTGCACCGCCATTAGATATGATCATGGCTGATCATGCAACTTCAGTACCCCATTCCTGCTTTCTCTCCAATAGAAAATAGTAAGATAGAAAGAATTATTGGGCTCAACATCGAGTTTAACAATTTCAGACCATAATCTTTGCCCATATTTTTCCCTTTTTTTTTTACCCCCCCACCTCCCCCTCTTTATTTTCTCTTTCCCAGGGCAGCTGATGATGATTCTTCCATCACACCCTACCTAGACTCACCTTTTGTTTCCGAACTTGTCCCATTACCATCTCCCTTTTGTCCATCCTCCCTTTTGTCTCTCTAATCTCTCCTGCCTTCCACCCTATCACAGACCTTCCCCTTTGTTTTTTCCTCCCCTCCCCCGTTCACTGCCCTTGCACTTCCTTAAGAATCTGTTACATCTCGAACTTTTCCCGTTCTGTCGAAGGGTCATCGACCCGAAACGTTAACTCTGTTTCTCTCCACAGATACTGCCCGACCCGCTGAGATTTCCAGCATTTTCTGTTTTTATTGGCCAAATATGTAAGTGGGCAGAACATTTAAATTTAATGCAAACAAAAGTCCCAAACATAGGAAGGAAAACTAGACAGCAAGCATGAATGGTGTGAAAATAGCCAAGGATGAGATTGAAAGAAAACTAGGATTCTTGGTAAACTTGATGCTAAACATATCCCACCGTTGCAAAGCAGCAATCTACAAAGCCAATTATCATGTTGCACTACATAGCCAAAACAGTAGGATATACATCAGAGGAGGAGTTCATGATCAAACTTTATCATATCATCATCATAGGCAATCCCTCAAAATCGAGGAAGACTTGCTTCCACTCTAAAAATGAGTTCTCAGGTGGCTGTACAGTCCAATACGGGAATTACAGTCCCTGTCACAGGTGGGACAGACAGTGGTTGAGGAAAGGGAGGGTGGGACTGGTTTGCCGCACGCTCCTTCCGCTGCCTGCGCTTGTTTTCTGCATGCTCTCGGCGACGAGACTCGAGGTGTTCAGCGCCCTCCCGGATGCTCTTCCTCCACTTAGGGCGGTCTTTGGCCAGGGACTCCCAGGTGTCGATGGGGATGTTGCATTTTATCAGGGAGGCTTTGAGGGTGTCCTTATAACGTTTCCTCTGTCCACCTGGGGCTCGCTTGCCGTGTAGGAGTTCCGAGTAGAGCGCTTGCTTTGGGAGTCTTGTGTCGGGCATGTGGACAATGTGGCCCACCCAGCGGAGCTGATCGAGTGTGGTCAGTGCTTCGATGCTGGGGATGTTGGTCTGATCGAGGACATTGACGTTGGTTCGTCTGTCCTCCCAGGGGATTTGCAGGATCTTGGGGAGACATTGTTGGTGGTATTTCTCCAGCGACTTGAGGTGTCTACTGTACATGGTCCACGTCTCTGAGCCATACAGGATACAGCCAAACTTTATAGTGCTCTAGTTACATCTCAACTTGAATACTGCATCCAGGTCTGTTGGCCAAGAAAGGGAAGAAATAATTAGACACTGGGGGCAGAACAGAGAGGCACCAGAATATTAATCCCCGGTGTCAGGGTCTGGGTTGGGATGAAAGACTGGAGTATTTGAGCTTTTCAGTCTAGAAAGGAGGTGTCTGAGACAGAATCTTAAAGAGAGAAATTATTCATTGTATCAGATGTATTATCCAAGATACGGAAATGCAAAAAGTTAACCCTGCATATTTCTTTAAATTAAATTGTGGGAGCAGATCAGGGGCATACTAGAGAAGGGTACTATTGGGACAAATATCACGACATTGTTTCTTCATACAAAGAGTGAATATGATGTGGAATAAACCTCCAGATAGAGTAGGGAAGGCAACAATCCTGGGATTGTTTAAGAAGGAATTACTTGGTACAATGGGAGATGTTGGGATCCCTCTGGATGGATGAGTCACTAGTTGCCGAATGGCCTTCCACATCCATTATGACCTTGTGTGATGTATCCAATATAATGAACAAAATATGACTATCCCCACCATTGGTTGGAAATCATCAACTGTCACAGCCCTATTCTCCCTAAACTTCTCCACCTCTGCTCCTCCCTCTGCATCTTTAGCCAGCTCCTCAAAACCCATCTCTTCCGTCGCCCCTCATTATCTCCTCATGCCAGTGAAGGATGCTGACATCCCACGGAACTTGCTGGTCTCTGAGTTTACAGTCTCAGTCTCGCTCAATTCTTCAAGCATTTGGGATTGGCTTTTCATTGTGTGTCCTTGTCACAGGGTAACTATTGGGGGGATTCGAATGATGGTTGCTATAATATTGTTAGAAGGCAGCTAATTCTTCACACAAGCTCAAAAGCAGTTGCTCGTGGCTAAGAGGTGATAATTGCTGCCGTCCCTTGTTTTGGGGGGATTTCCCATCTGGACAAGGCCAAAACACATTTACTCCAAGAACAAATTTTAATGATACCACCTTCTCTGGTGCCTGCTGAATGTCTGTACCTGTGACTATGCACACAGGTTTGTTGAGCTGGGAGTGGCTTCGCCACAACACTCAATAAAACCCCAGCCAGTTGGGTCTAGGTCATCCACGATGAGGCAGGTGGTTGTGAGCCCGGTGGATGAACCGGTAATGTGTAGTATGATTGTTAAACCTTTGCTAATAAACCAACTAGTTCTTAATAGCAATGTGTTGCAATGAATTCTTAAGCAAAGAACCCCTGGAGCAAATACATTACACCTGCCACTTGAAATAGGGAGTGAACCAAATGTGTCTCCTCTCCCACTATTTCCACTTTTGTTGCCTGTTCAAAAGGTTGAAAACTTCAAAGTTTGGTGCTTGATCCCAGGCTCAACCTATGTGTTTGTGCCACAGAATTCTGAGCAGTAGAGAGATTATATTTTTGTGCTTTTGTAGGATGTTGAATCAGTATTGATGTGCAGAAGCTCTGTTGTAACATGTCTCATTGTACAAACTCTTACATAGAGAGCAGAGCTAATCCATTGCATATATAGCAAATAGGCACATCTCTGTTACAAGTACATCTTCCACCTACCCTCATTTTAACATTTTAAAACCTTCCTTGCTGATCAATCAGCAATAGTTTTATCTCATTATTTCACTAACTGGTAAATTTGACAAGAGATGGAATAAATGAAACATTTATAAAACAATCTTAAGCTACTTGGATCCTAAAGATTATAACGGTGAAGGATATTTAAAAGGCTGGACACAATGGCGAGACTTGTGTAGGACGTGATGCACCCGTATCTGGACAGCATGCACGTTAAATATACCTGTACTAACTGTTAAGTTGGTGAACTCAAGCAACAGATTGCTGAACTTGGAAACAACGTCAACTTGCATTTATATAGCGCCTTTCATAAAATAGTACAGCACAGCCTTTTGGCCCATCAAGTCTGTGCCGGCTCTTTCGAAGGGCAATCCAATTAGTCCCACTCCCCCGCTTTTTCCCTTCAAATATTTATCCAATTCCCTTTTGAAGGCTCCTATTGAACCTGTATCCATCACCGGTCAGGTAGTGCGTTCCAAATCCTAATCAATCGTTAGTAAAAATGTTTTTCCTCATGTCGCCTCTGGTTCTTTTGACAATCACCTTAAATTTGTGCCCTCTGGTGATTGGCCCTTCAGCCATTGGAAACAATTTCCCTTTATTTACTGTATCTAAACACTTCATGATTTTAATCACCGCTAGCAAATCTCCGCTCTGCTCCAAGGAGAACACCCCCAGCTTCTCCAGTCTATCCACATAACTGTAATTCCTCATCCCTGGAACCATTCCGGTAAATCTCCTCTGCACCCTCTCCAAAGCCTTCACATCCTTCCGAAAGTGCGGTGCCCAGATTGGACACAATACTCCAGCTGGGGCCGAACCAATGTTTTTTTAAAGATTTAGCATAACTTCCTGGCTTTTGTACACGATGCCTCTATTTATAAAGCCCAGGATTCCAAAGAGATTTTACTGCACAGCAAACTCACAAAGGCACTAGACAGAGACATAATCCAAAAGAATTGGATGTCGGAAATAATAGGAATAATCGGAAATAATCATGATCCAGTAAGTGGATTTTAAAGAAGACCTTAAAAAAAGAAATGAAGGTGAGGAAGGAGGGTTTGTGTGACAGAATTCCGAGCATGACGTCCAGGTGGCAGAGGGTGTAGCGGCTAATGGTGTGGCCAAGGGAGCAGGGCAGCGTGCTCAGGAAGCCATAAAGAGATGTAAATACAAGGACGACAATTTTAAATCTGAGGCATTGGGGGACCAGTGAGCTAATGACAATAAGGGTGATGGGGGAACATAAGAACATAAGAAATAGGAGCAGGAGTCGGCCATTTGGCCCCTCGAGCCTGCTCCGCCATTTAATACGATCATGGCTGATCTGATCATGGACTCAGCTCCACTTCCCCGCCCGCTCCCCATAACCCTTTACTCCCTTATCGCTCAAAAATCTGTCTATCTCTGCCTTAAATATATTCAATGACCCAGCCTCCACAGCTCTCTGGGGCAGAGAATTCCACAGATTCACGACCCTCTGAGAGAAGAAATTTCTCCTCATCTCAGTTTAAAATGGGCGACCCCTTATTCTGAGACTATGTCCCCTAGTTTTAGTTTCCCCATGAGTGGAAATATCCTCTCTGCATCCCTTGTCGAGCCCCCTCATTATCTTATAAGTTTCAATAATATCACACTCATTCTTCTGAATTCTATGTGTGTAGGCCCAACCTACTCAACCTATCCGCATAAATCAGCCCCCTCATCTCTGGAATCAACCTAGTGAACCTTCTCTGAACAGCCTCCAATGTAAGTATATCCTTCCTTAAATACTGCTTGATGCAGTGTAGGATATGGGCAGCGGAGTTTGGGATTTGATGTTTGCGGCGGGTACGGAGTTTGTTACGGCAGCCGAGAAGTGGGATTAAAGAAGAGAACTCCAGTACAAGTGGCCTTGGCACAGGCACAATGGGCTGAATAGCCTCCGTGCTGAAATTTCGATGATACAGGTTAAAATACTCACTATTCTGCAGTACAAAGGCATTATTATCAGGAGCAAAGGAGGCATCTTATTTTATTGTCATCTCTTTCCTATTGTGTTGGTATGGATTCTTTAAACACCCTTTGACAGTATTCTGGAATCATTTCATTTAGTAATGATGTGTCTGTAATCTGTATGAGGAACATTCAGTTTTTTACAACTTGCAATTGTAAAATTCAGCCCTGCACCCCAGGCAAGAATTCCCGCTAATGGGAGGCCTAAACGGAGCTCATTTTTCCTCCTAAGTACCTTCAAAACAGTTTTGCCAAGTATCCTTGCTTTGTGATAACTTTCTTAATGTCAGCTTCCTCAGCCTGAGTAAGGCAAAAAGGTGATAATCTCAGATTTGGAGGTGCATTGCATCTTTATCAAGATCGCAGAAATGTTGTTCCCCTTAAGTCAGTGTCTACAGTAGTGAGAAACGTTATTGTTGGGCACGGCACTGTAAAATGCTCGGGGAATGGACGATCACTGGGTAAAGCTCCTCCTGCACATTCCTGATTTTAATTGCTCTGCTATTGGTGGCCGTGCCTTAAGCCGCCTTGGCCCTATGCTCTAGAATTCCCTCCCTAAACCTCTCCGCCACTCTTTCCTCTTTTAAGACTCTCCATAAAACCTACCTCTTTGACCAAGCTTTTGGTCACCTGTCCTGATATTTCCTTATGTGGTTCGATGTCAAATTCTGTTTGATAATTGCTCCTGTGAAGTGCCTTGCGACGTCATCATCTTCATCGGCAGTCCCTCGAAGCGAGGATGACTTGCTTCCATGCCAAAAAGGGATGAGTTCACAGGTGTTTCAATGAAGGACCTAATATTCCAGATCTCGAACTACATCCTGAAGGGTGGAAGATGCCTGTGGGTGGATTTTTTTAACGTGTGGTGGCCGTTGCACACCAGCCACCACACGGGCTTGACAGTATTACTACGTTAAAGGCACTATATAAATGCAAGTAGGTGCATCAGCCATGGTTTAGTTGGAGCACTGTTGCCTCTGAGTCAGAAGCCACTCCAGGGACTTGAGCACACAATCTAGGCTGAAACTCCAGTGCAGTACTGAGAGAGTGCTGCACTGTCGGAGGTGCCGTCCTTCTGATGAGACATTAGGGCTCTCTCTGCCCTCACAGGTGGAAATAAAAGATGCCATGGCAGTATTTCGAAGAAGAGTAGGGGAGTTTTCCAATATTTGTCCTTCAACCGACATGTAAAAACAGATCATCTGATCATTATCACATTGCTGTTTGTGGGATCTTGCTGTGCGCAAATTGGCTTCAGTGGCTGTAAGGTGCTTTGGGACGTCCTGAGTTCGTGATCGGTGCTATATAAATGCAAATTCTTTCTTCTTAACGTATTCAGTTGAAAATGCATTGAACTGTATAAAGAATTACATTGTTGTAAAATGTCAATAATTCAGAATGTGTTCGCTGGTACTGTGAGTCAGATAATATATTGCAGTACATTCATTGATCAGTGGCAAACTGGAACATATCCACCAAGCAGCTGTGCCTGGGTAGAGGCCTGACTGCTGCATTAAGGAGTTTGGAGCCACCATCAGTTCCCCTACAGAAAGTAATGTGATGGCTATGTGTTGAGAAATTGGGTACTTTCCCAATTAGAGCACTTCGCGTCAGCATCAAGCATTGAGCGTTGTGATTCACTCGCGAGCTTTGAGATTTTTCCAAGCGGGTATTTCTTGCAGGAAATCGATAATTTCTCAGGTGAATCACAAACATTGAGTAAAGGCCTTATAGATCGCGGCACTCAGGAACGAATTGCGAGAGTGGATAAACATCATCATCATAAGCAGTCCCTCGGAATCGAGGAAGACTTGCTTCCACTCTAAAAGTGAGTTCTCAGGTGGATGAACAGTCCAATACGGGAATTACAGCCCCTGTCACAGATGGGACAGACAGTGGTTGAGGAAAGGGAGGGTGGGACTGGTTTGCCACACGCTCCTTCCGCTGCCTGCGCTTGATTTCTGCACGCTCTCGGCGACGAGACTCGAGGTGCTCAGCGCCCTCCTGGATGCACTTCCTCCACTTAGGGCGGTCTTTGGCCAGGGACTCCCAGGTGTCGGTGGGGATGTTGCACTTTTTCAGGGAGGCTTTGAGGGTGTCCCTGTAACGTTTCCTTTGCCCACCTTTGGCTCGTTTGCTGTGAAGGAGTTCCGAGTAGAGTGCTTGCTTTGGGATGTGAACTATGTGGCCTGCCCAGCAGAGCTGATCAAGTGTGGTCAGTGCTTCAATGCAACACACAGCACATGTTAGACGCAGAGTCAATCTTCCTGTCCTCAGCCCCAGCAACTTGCCTAAACCCCAATCTCTGTGGTCTTTTCCCTTTCCAACATTGTTATGAGGTTGCTAGTTTTGTAACTGCGAATAACTTTCCTACAAGGAACTGGGTGTGAATGCTCAGATTGAGCATTGCACTGCAGAAATAAGTCCTGTGTAGAAGGGTATACTTGCATTGGAGGCTGTTCAGAGAAGGTTCACGGGGTTATTCCGGAGATGAGGGTGTTGACTTATGAGGATAGGTTGAGTAGGTTGGGCCTCTACTCATTGGAGTCCAGAAGAATGAGAGGTGATCTTAATGAAACATATAAGATAATGAGGGGACTCGACAAGGTGGATGGGGAGAGAGGATATTTCCACTCATAGGGTAATTAAAACTAGGGGACATAGTCTCAGAATAAGGGGCCGCCCATTTAAAACTGAGATGAGGAGGAATTTCTTCTCTCAGAGGGTTGTAAATCTGTGGAATTCGCTGCCTCAGAGAGCTGTGGAGGCTGGGTCATTGAATATGTTTAAGGCGGAGATAGACAGATGTTGTTCTGTTAATTCAATGTGATCAGCTGTGATGTAAATACAAGTATATTGTAATAAAATCAGAAATTGCAGGAAATCTCAACGGGTCAGGCAGCGTCTGTGGAGCGAAACAGAGTTAACGTTTCAAATCGATAACCCTTTGTCAGAACTGGCAATATTTCAAAACGTAACAGATTCTTAAGGAAGTGTTGGGGCAGTGAATGGGGGAGGGGAGGAAAGAACAAAAGGGAAGGTCTGTGATAGGGTGGAAGACAGGAGAGATTAGAGAGACAAAAGGGATGATGGGACAAATTGAGATGGTAATGGCACAAGTTAGGAAACAAAAGATGAGTCTAGAGAGGGTGTGATGGTGGAATAATTACCAGCTGCCCTGGGAAACCGAGAGAAACAAAGTAAAAATAAAGAAAGGTGGGGGGGAGGGGGGGGCGGTGCGGACGGTTTTGTTAAAAAAAGAAAGCGAGTAAGGGAACAAAATATGGGCAGAGGTTATGCTCTGAAATTGTTGAACTTGATGTGGAGTTCAGAAGGCTGTAAAGGGCCGAATCGAAAGATGAGGTGCTGTTCCTCGAGCTTGTGTTGAGCTTCATTGGAACAGTGTAGGAGGCCGAGGACGGAGAGGTCGGAGTGGGAGTGGAGCGGGGAATTAATGTGACAGGCCACCGGAAGCTCAGGGACTGAACGGAGGTGTTCCGCAAAGCTCCCTTCTTTTGTTGTCTATTTTACCTTTGCTTTGGTACATTATTATCAACGCAATTCACACCAGGCCCCTCAGACATGGAGACAGATCCAATTGGCGTCCCAGTCTTGACAGTCAGAACTTGACACATCTGAAGCTGTCCCCAACACGGTCAGTATCGTCCACGTTCCGCCGTGAGGCGCGCAAGGCCCTTTATCTCCGGCCTTGTCTCAGGACGCGCTGCGTTGTGCAACGAACAGGGTTTGGGCGAGAAGGCAAGGCACCCTGCCAAGCTGGTGTGCCAAGAATATTTTAAACGCTTGAATTACTCATTTGCAGGAGAGGTTTTCACAACCGACGGACCGTGGAGGCTTCGCAATGCAAACACAAACCACTGGACTGTTCGATTGTGTTTCCAGCTCGCTCGTGAGGTTCCATTCATTTTGATTAATGCGCTGTGACATGACAGCCTCTCATTAGAATTGGCCTCTCTCGGTTCACAAGCTCTATCCCAGCCACGGAACAATTATTTTCAATTACCATCAGATTCATCATTTTTTTTCTTCTACTCTAGCAATGAGAATTCCGGCCTTGTAGCCGAATCCGGTCCACTTGGCTTCCGAGCCCCACGGGACATGATCTTTTGTATAGTGACTTTGGGCCCATCACTGCAGGGCAAAAGGGAGGCCAAAATCCACCCTCGATTACCGAATGCCACTCAGCACCACTATCTTCATTTTGTTTTCTTGGATAAAAAAATTGTTTCCCAACACAACAATTGATTTAGATCTCCCAGGGGATTTGCAGGATCTTGCGGAGACATTGGTGGTGGTATTTCTCCAGCGATTTGAGGTGTCTACTGTACATAGTCCACATCCCTGAGCCATACAGAGGGCGGGTATCACTACAGCGATTTCGAGGGACTGCCTATGATGATGGTGATTTAGATCTCCAATTTAGACCCGCAGCTGATAAAAAGTGAGAGCAGTCGTGGGAAGGGGCTTGATTGGGACTGAACTGGGCCTCAAATTGCTCTAGACCAGCTCTAATAGAGTGCACTGGATTTATTTGCTGCGAATATATTTTGTGCTACTAAAACAGGGTACTTTTCTTTGAGGGAGTTCACGTCTACTCTGAAAACCTAACTAGTGCAGTCGATGTGATACCCAACTGTAGTGACAATTGCATTGCAACTTTTCATGGCTTGCTTCGATATTGTAGAGGCATAGATGGGCCAGAAATTGCCCCTTTGGGCAAGGGCCTTTAGTGCCTCCAGCTGGCGCTAACAGGGCGATGAGTGGTTTGTGCCCGGGGGGAGGGGGGGGCAGGTGGCGGACGCAACGCGGCCGGAATTGCCCCTGGGATGCCACGGGCAGAAATGATGCCATCGCCGTGCGCGCTGACCCCTTATCGCTCCGCACCGACCCATTTACGGCTCTGCGGGTGAATCGCCCCACGGGATCGAGGACAGCGACGGGCGATGCCACCGACAGCTTCACGGGGCACAGAGCTGTCGGTGTCTGCCGCCTCCCTTAAAGGGGAGGGACCTACCGCCGGACCCACCCTCTTAATTTAATTATCGGCCGACTCCGGAGTCGACAGGCAACAGGCAGCCTGGGACCCACTCTTGGGAGCCGGGTCACTGGCCCGACCGAAGCCCTCCCTGGTGGCCCAGTGGTTATCAGCACCGCACTGACATGGTCAGACACTGAGCGCCGCTCTCCCTCCTGCCCCAGGAGCGCCTGAGGGCAGCAACATATTTTACTTCAGGTAACGAGCCCAATTCTGCGGCTTATGCTTTCTCCTACCAATAAAAAATGGGCTAAATCAAATTCTGCGTCCCAAACCCAGCGCGGAGCAATTTTGCCCCCATGGAGTACAAAAGCAAGGAAGATTAGCTAAACCTGTATAAAATATTGGTTCAGCCCAGCTGAACTATTGTCTTCAATTCTGGGCATTGCAGAAGGATGTGAAGCCCTTGGTGAGGGTGCAGAGGAGATTGACCAGGGATGAGGGACTTCAGTTACTTGGATAGACTGGAGAAGCTGGAGTTGTTCTCCTTAGAGCAGAGAAGTTTAAGAGGAGATTCAATAGAGGTGTTCAAAATCATGAGGGGTTTTGCTCGATTAAATGAAACTGGCCCCATTGGCAGAAGTGTCGGTAACCAGAGGGGACAAATTTAAGGCGATTGGCCAAAGAACCAGAGGCAACATGCGGGAAGGTTTTTTTACGCCGCGAGCTATGGTGATGTGCAATGTGCTGCCTGATAGGGTGCTAGAAGAAGATTCAATAGTAACATTCAAAACAGAATTGGATATATACTTGAAGGGGAAAAATGACAGGGCTATGGAGAAAGAGCAGGGGAGTGGGACTAATTGGATCGCTCTACTAAAGAACCAGCACAGGCATGATAGGCCGAATGGCCCCCTTGTGTGCTGTATTATTCTATGATTTCAATAATAATTTTTTTAAATTTAAGTTAATGATGCAATGACAATTTGGTGACTGACTTGTGTCCATGTACGTCTCTGTTTATAAACCCCAGAGACATGGTACATCTAATGATACTTGCCCCTTTCAAGAAAACATTCATTTGAAGGAGAAATATTCTCGATGAACAAGTCATTACGATCAGGCCTGTGCCTCGCTACCAGTGGCACCCCGATGGTATGTGACGTGTGCAATGAATCACCTCACCAATTTTCTTTCCACCTCTCATCTGTCTTTCGAATGAGACGTTAAACCAAGGCCCTGTCTGCTCTCTCAGGTGGATGTAAAAGATCCCACGGCACTATTTCGAAGAAGAGCAGGGGAGTTATCCCCGGTGTCCTGGGGCCAATATTTATCCCTCAATCAATATAACAAAAACAGATTATCTGGTCATTGTCACATTGCTGTTTGTGGGAGCTTGCTGTGCGCAAATTGACTGCCGTGTTTCCCACATTACAACAGTGACTACATTCCAAAAGTACTTCATTGGCTGTAAAGCGCTTTGAGACGTCCGGTGATTGTGAAAGACGCTACTTTCTTTATTTCTTCCTTCTTTCTTCTTTCTCCTTCCTTTCTTCCTTCCTTCCTTCCTCCCTCCCTCTCTCTCTCTCTCTCTTTCCTTCCTTCCTTTCTTCTTCCCTCCCCTCCTCTTCCCTCCCCTCCCCTTCCCTTCCCACCTTCTCTCCCCTTCCCTTCCCACCTTCCCTCCCCTTCCCTCCCCTTCCATTCCCTCCCCTTCTCTCCCCTTCCCTTCCCACCTTCCCTCCCCTTCCCTTCCCTTCCCTCCCCTTCCCTTCCCACCTTCCCTCCCCTTCCCTCCCCTTCCCTTGCCTTCCGTTCCCTTCCCACCTTCCCTCCCATTCCCTTCCCTCCCCTCCACTTCCCTTCCCTTCCCACTTTCCCTTCCCTTTTCTTTTCCTTCCCTTTCTCTGTGAAGACTGTCAAAGGGGAACCCACACACAGGGTTTGTCCCCCAGTCACAGAAGAGCCACTCTCTGACGAATCAGTGCAGTTCAGCATCACCCACGGCCCCACTCACCTTTCTGTTTTGGGTGACGCAATATTCACACCTGCCGTAACACCAGCAGAGGCTGACTGTTCCAGTGTTGGTGGAAGTATTGCAATGATGAGATTTCTGCTTGGACAGCTTGCTTTGTGGTGAATGGAACCCAAATATATCAACAGCGCTCCATGGAGACTAAAGAACAATTTGCAAATATCTGAGGTTCGCTTGCCTTTAACTGATAAGCTCCCAACTTGTTGCGCTGAAGTTCGGTGCAGGGTCAAAGATAATCGGAGAACAGCAGTGGGGCCTGTAACTTGACCTTTCCATTGCGTCGTGCCCCTGACAGCATTCCGAACCTTTAAGTTGTGATCTTGTCCCAATCGTCCTAGTTTTTTCCCTCTGTACACTCATCCACATCATTGTTGGGCTACTTACTGGCAAGTTTAGGACAGGTCAGACGAGTTTTTAAAGAAATCTTTGTGGAAATTTCTAAATTGTAAACTGAATGGCAAAATACAGACTTGTTTTTTAGTCTGGTCCCAGCACCATTTCCTTTTTTTTTCATTCATTCAGGGGATGTTGGCATCGCCGGTAAAGCCAGCATTTATTGCCCATCCCTAATCGCCCGTGAGAAGGTGGTGGTGAGCCGCCATTTCAGAGGGCAGTTGCTGTGGGCCTGAAGTCACCTATAGGCCAGACCGGGTAAGAGCGGTTGATTTCCTTCCCTAAAGGACATTTGTGAACCAGATGGGTTTTTATGACAATTCAGCAGTTTCATGGCCACCATCATCCATCATCGGCAGTCCCTCGGAATCGAGGAATTTCTGCTTCCACTCCCAAAGTGAGTTCTTTGATGGCTGAGCAGTCCGATACGAGAGCCACAGACCCTGTTACAGGTGGGACAGACATTTGTCGAGGGAAGGGGTCGGTGGGGCTGGTTTGCCGTGCGCTCCTTCCGCTGTCTGAGCCTGACCTCTTCACGCTCTTTGTGTTGAGACTCGAGGTGCTCAGAGCCCTCCCGGATGCACTTTCTCCACCTCGGGCGGTCTTCGGCCAGGGTCTCCCAGGTGTCAGTGGTGATGTCGCACTTTACCAGGGAGGCTTTGAGGGTGTCCTTATAACGTTTCCGCTGTCCTCCTTTGGCTCGTTTACCATGAAGGAGCTCCGAATAAAGCATTTGCTTAGGGAGTCTCGTATCTGGCATGCGGACAATGTGGCCTGCCCAGCGGAGCTGATCGAGTGTGGTCAGTGCTTCAATGCTGGGGATGTTGGTCTGGTCGAGGACTCACTTTTGTAGTGCGCCTGTCCTCCCAGGGGATTTGTAGGATCTTGTGGAGCCATTGTCGCCACCACACCATTACTGATACTAACTTTTTTTTTCTTGTAGATTTATTTAATTAACGGAATTTAAATTGCCCCCCCTTGCTCCACACTGCCAGGGTGGGATTTGAACTGATGTCTCGGGCTCATTGGTCCAGGCTCTGGATTATTAATCAATTATTAGCATAACCACTTAGTTGTCACATCATCATCCAGGTGCTGATCACGATCTCTCCCAATCCCCCGTGACGGTGTGGCCTGCGCTTGGGCTTCTGCAGGTTTGAAAGTGCCAGCCTCGGCCATATTTAGCGATATCCCGGTGGCCTCTCCTGAAGGGGTCTTAAAGGAGAGGCCTGTTCCGCAGTCTGAACGATTTGGCTGCAGTTACTGTTTAAGGTAGTGCCGCCCCACACCAGAGCCTTGTGATCAATGACCCTGTCACTGTGCAGATTCTGTGTTTGGCAGTAGTTTCCCTGTTTGTTATCAGCACTGTGCAGGGACTGACTGCCCGTGCTCCTGGTCAGCTGCCTGTTTGACATAAGGTGCAGTATAGTGCCTTGGTTATTGGGAAGTTAACACACAGCCTGCTGTCGACGCATTGCTTTCCCTTCAGTTAATCCTTAAAAGATTTCAGAAATATTGCTGCAACTATCTTCTTAAAAATAGAGCCAATATTCCCCACCCTGCCCATTTCTGGAGTGCTTCCGTGAGATGGGACACACCCTTAAAACTTGGCATTCCTTCATCCTTGCTTGTAGCTCACCTCTGCAAAACAAAATTGTCAATCCCAGTTTATAGAAGTTATATGCGCTTGTTTGGAAAACTGAGCAAAGATCTTTAGCCGTGACCAATAGCTGGAATGTTGCGTTTAAGGGAGTTTGGGTCAGTGTCCTACCTGAAATGTATTTGAACTTCCTCAAAATTGTTCTTATTGGGTATAAACCTTACGCAGAAAATTGTCATAACCAAGCACTAAATTGTCCTTAATTTGAGTGAGTGATGAGGGTGCCTGATGTATAGGGAGGTCTGAGGTTGGGACTGAGGTGCATTATTGAGCATGAAGTGAAGAGGATAAACGCTATCTGTTGCCAATACTGCAATATATTTGTTCCAGGGGTTCTTTGCTTAAGAATTCATAGCAACACATTGCTATTAAGAACCAGTTGATTTATTAACAAAGGTTTAACAATCAAACTACACATTACCAGTTCATCCACTAGGCTACAACCGCATACCTCATTGTGGATGACCTAGACCCAACTGACTCATCATCATAGGCAGTCCCTCGAAGCAAGACTTGCTTCCACTACAAAAGTGAGTCCTTAGGTGACTGAACAGTCCACTACGGGAATTACAGTCTCTGTCACTGGTGGGACAGACAGTGGTTGAAGGAAAGGGAGGGTGGGACTGGTTTGCTGCACGCTCCTTCCGCTGCCTGCGCTTGTTTTCTGCATGCTCTCGGCGACGAGACTTGAGGTGCCCAGCGCCCTCCCGGATGCTCTTCCTCCTCTTGGTGCGGTCTTTGGCCAGGGACTGGGGTTTTATTAAGTCTTGTGAACATCACGTGACTGGCTAAGCCACTCACAATGCAACAGCTCTATAAAGCTGTGAGCTTCCTCACAGGGGCATACATTGCAGTGATGAGGTTGGAGAATGTATAGGGAGGTCTGAGGTTGGGACTGAGGTGCATTGTTGAGCGTGAAGTGGAGAGGATAAACACTATCAGTTGCCAGTACATGCCAAGTAAAGCTAAGAGTCACATTTACAGTGGAATTGGGGGAGGGAGAAAGCAGATTCCCTTTGAGGCAACCACCTTTTCTCCATTGGCTGCCTTCTGAAGTTCTCATTGAGTGTGGAAGTGGATAAACGTCAATGACATGTTGCCCAATATTATTTACATAGAGTGAGCTGTTCAAAATGTTGGGGATGGATCCCAGAAAGTCATCTCCTCTGACTGAACAGTCTGACAGACTTATGGCCTCTCATTTAAGGCGGGTTTCAGGAGATGCCACTGGGATATTGCAAAATATGGCCGAGGCTGACACTTTCAAACCTGCAAAGGCCACACCGTCACGGGGAATTGGGGGCGATCGTGATCAGCACCTGGATGATGATGTGCTAACATAGTGGAGGGGCATGGTAGCACAGTGGTTTTGTTACTGGACTAGTAATCCAGAGCCTGGATCAATGAGCCTGAGACATCAGTTCAAATCCCACCACGGCAGCTGGGGAACTTAAATTCAGTTCATTAAATAAATCTAGAATTGAAAAAAAAAGCTAGTATCAATAATGGTGACCATGAAACTATCGGATTGTCATAAAAACCCGTCTGGTTCACGAATGTCCTTCAACGAAGGAAATCTGCCGTCCTTACCCTGTCTGTTTCCAGCACTGTTAATCTCTGTTTCCTTAAATTTGAAAGGATATCCAGCCTGTGGTATTGTTGAGGAATATTAGTGTAGAAGACTGGATACTGTTGCCATGATTGTTGTCATTGGGCGTTCCTAGCGCAGGATAAGCACTGGGAGCATAAGAGTCAAGCTCCCTCTGCACTGCCCCAACAATGTCCCGGCAGCTCTGCCTCAAAAGATTGCCTTCCACTGCACCAACGTGAGATCTTCATTCCCCAAACCAAACCATTCTTTGCAACTTATCCTGACTGTTGGCCATTGTTATGCCATAGCCTCAATGTCCACTTAGAACTGGATAGCTACAATTCTGCTGTAGAGTTTTATAGCCAGTAGACAGACTTTTGACCCGATTAAACCCAAACCTTAGAGGTGAAATGCTATTATTGAAAGAAAGAAAGACTTGCATTTATATAGCACCTTTCACGAGCACCGGACGTCTATAAGCACTTTACAGCCAATGAAGTACTTTTGGAGTGTAGTCACTGTTGTAATGTGGGAAACACGGCAGCCAATTTGCGCACAGCAAGCTCCGACAAACAGCAATGTGATAATGACCAGATAATCTGTTTTTGTTATGTTGACTGAGGGATAAATATTGGCCCCAGGACACCAGGGATAACTCCCCTGCTCTTCTTTGAAATAGTGCCCTGGGATCTATTATGGCCACCTGAGAGAGCAAACAGGGCCTCGGTTTAACGTCTCATCCGAAAGACAGTACCTCCGACAGTGCAGCACTCCCTCAGCACTGCACTGGAGTGTCAGCCTAGATTTTTGTGCTCAAGTCCCTGGAGTGGGACTTGAACCCACAACCTTCTGACCCAGAGTCGAGTGTGCTGCCCACTGAGCCACGGCTGGCACCACCTCGGCCAATCGATTTGTTCATGAACAGAAATGCTGTGTCACGATGAGTTAGCTCTTTGTCCCCTACGTGGGAGGCTTGTGATAAGGTTACCGAGAAGTTTATTTTCATGACAAATTTCTGCGATAGTTTGGGACATTCATTGGAAGGCAATAAAATCATACTTAAGCTCAACAGAAAATATTAGTTGTACAGCAGATCCATGCACCTCTGAAGAGTCAAGATAGGATTCAAAACTTGGCTGAAAAAATGGTTAAATTGGTGAATACAACCAAAAAATATTCTTTGATGGTCACATCTAATTTGTAGCATACTGAGAAATTCTCTACAACAAAATAATCTTCGAATGTCATCAGCAATGTGCAGGTCTCTGGGGACCCCACCCAGGGTGTGGTGTGGTAGACATGACTGGGCGTGACTGACAAACCATCTCTCAGGGTAACGGCAACCTGTTAACCCATGAACTACTGAGCTCGGTGAGCTATTGGAGATTAAACTCACAGGAGAGCCCCCAATGGCTCAGTAGTTACAGGTATGACCCGGTGTGGTCTGAAACGTACAGTCTACAAAGGTCCCTCATACCATTCTTCTTTCGATCAGAGTTAGCCGATCTCAGGCAGGACAATGGTCAGAGTGCAATCGGCTTCAGCCTCACTGAACTTTGGCAGGGAAACATCAGTCAGCAATTCTATTTTCTTTTCAAATTCATTCATGGGGTGTGGCCGGCATTTATTGCCCATCCCTAATTGCCCCTTGAGAAGGTGGTGGTGAGCTGCCTTCTTGAGCCGCTGCAGTCCGTGTGGTGAAGGTGCTCCCACAGTGCTGTTAGGGAGGGAGTTCCAGGATTGTGACCCAGCAACAATGAAGGAACGGCCTATATATTTCCAAGTTGGGATGGTGTGTGACTGGGAGGGGAACGTGGAGGTGGTGGTGTTCCCATGCGCCTGCTGCCCTTGTCCTTCTAGGTGGTGGAGGTCATGGGTTTGGGAGGTGCTGCCGAAGAAGCCTTGGCGAGTTGCTGCAGTGCATCTTGTAGATGGTGCACACTGCAGCCACGGTGCGCCGGTGGTGGAGGGAGTGAATGTTGAAGGTGGTGGATGGGGAGCCAATCAAGCGGCTGCTTTGTCCTGGATGGTGTCGAGCTTCTTGAGTGTTGTTGGAGCTGCACTCATCCAGGCAAGTGGAGAGTATTCCATCACACTCCTGACTTGTGCCTTGTGGAGAGGCTTGGTAACTATCCAATGAGTAGTCCTGGAAAGTGTTTTTGTGGATATTGGGAGAGAACTGGATTGAGCAAGGCTGAGATCCCCTTCGTGGCTGGACTCTCATTCTCTCCTCACATGAAGATTAGCCACTGAGATAAATGCTGGAGAGATGTTGGTACCCATGACATCACCCCTCAGCATGAATCAGCACCTTCAGGGGAGGAGGGAGAAAACTGGAAGAAAAAGTCTTTGGTGGGGGGGGGAGGGAATAAAAATTCTGAAATATTCCAATGCTATTCCCTTCAATATATGGGCGCAGAAGTGGTTTTTACAGACTTTGAGAACAAAGCTGTCCCAGCTGAAGTGATTTATTACTGACCCTCATACTAGTTGTTGTGGACACTTTCGAGTTTGGCACTGAGTCATTTGGTGCTTTGTGTGACATACGGACTGGAGTTTGTTAAAAGGCACTGACACATCAAAGGATTTAATTGTCACCATGACCCCGAGCTGTGTTCATGCCGGTAATATAGCATACGCGTAGCTCAAGACTTCGAAATGGTTTTAGCATTTCCAAGGGTCGACGGCAACCTATGCAGGCCATGTGATTGTCAAGTCTAAATAATGCCACAGCTGGAGTACTGCGTGCAGTTCTGGTCACCACATTACAGGAAAGATGTGATTGCACCAGAGAGGGTGCAGAGGAGATTTATGAGGATGTTGCCAGGACTGGAGAATTTTAGCTATGAGCAAAGATTGATTAGGCTGGGGTTGTTTTCTTTGGAACAGAGGAGGCTGAGGGGAGAGCTGATTGAGGTGTATAAAATTATGAGTGGATAGGAAGGACTTATTTCCCTTAGCAGAGTGGTCAACAACCAGGAGTCATCGATTTAAAGTAATTAATAGGAGGTTTAGAGGGGATTTGAGGGAAAATGTTTTAAGCAGAGGGTGGTGGGGGTCTGGAACTCACGGCCTGAAAGAGTGGTAGAGGCAGAAACCCTCACCACATTTAAAAAGTACTTGGATGTACACTTGAAGTGCCGTAAACCACAGGGCTACGGACCAAGAGCTGGAAAGTGGGATTAGTCTGGATAGTTCTTTGTCGGCCGACGCGGACACGATGGGCCGAATGGCCTCCTTCCATGCTGTAACTTTCTCTGATTCTATGATTCGATGACATTGGGGTATAAATTCGGCGGGCCCCGAGATTCGGTGATATGGAGCCTGAACCAGGAGACCCAAATCTTGTTGGTATTACCTGTGCCGAGCTGCTGGGTCCTGTTGGGCCTCCATGGGCAGCTCGCCCAATGAGCAGAGAACCAACATCTCATCTCTCGCCTCGCCAGACGCCAAGATCCAGGGAGGCCGCAACAGAGGGAGCGGGCCGATTGGGACACGGTGGAGTGGAGGGAAAACTCTTGCTTCTCCTGGTTCCACGGCAATGTTTTCATTTTGAACATTTCTTTTAAAAAAAACCTTACCTTTTGGTCTCCGTACCTATTTTGAAATAATTTATAATGGAGACTTGCCAACTGTTCCACATTCGGCAGAGAAAACGGCAGCCTCCTCCTCTCCCACCTGAGAATTCCCCACATCGCACACCCATACTGTGAGTATCATTGGCAGCAGTTCCACTGTTTGCTTTCACACTGCAGTAAAATGTGAATGTGCTCACGGGCCCACTCCCGCCCACAGCCTGGCTCAGTGTGAAGACAGAACAAGTTCAAGAGCAAACCAAAATGTATTTGCTTCATGGGTTCTTTGCTTAAGCATTCATAGCAACACATTGCTATTAAGAACTATTAAGAGTTGGTTTACCAGCAAAGGTTTAACAATCACACTACACATTACCAGTTCATCCACCGGGCTCACAACCACCTGCCTCATCGTGGATCCCCCGAACCCAACTGGCTGGGGTTTTATTGAATCTTGTGAACATCACGTGACTGGCTAAGCCACTCACAATGCAACAGCTCTACAAACCTGTGAGCATGCTCACACGTGCATACATTCATCATCACAGGCAGTCCCTCGAAATCGAGGAAGACTTGCTTCCAGTCTAAAAGTGAGTTCTCAGGTGACTGAACAGCCCCATACGGGAATTACAGTCTCTGTCACAGGTGGGACAGACAGTGGTTGAGGGAAGGGGAGGGTGGGACAGGTTTGCCGCACGCTCCTTCCGCTGCCTGCGCTTGGTTTCTGCACGCTCTCGGCGATGAGACTCGAGGTGCTCAGCGCCCTCCCGGATGCACTTCCTCCACTTAGGGTGGTCTTTGGCCAGAGACTCCCAGGTGTCGGTGGGGATGTTGCACTTTATCAGGGAGGCTTTGAGGGTGTCCTTGAAACGTTTTCTCTGCCCACCTTTGGCTCGTTTGCCGTGTAGGAGTGTCGGGCATGTGGACAATGTGCCTCGCCTAACGGAACTGGTCGAGTGTGGTCAGTGCTTCGATGCTGGGGATGTTGGCCTGATCGAGCACACTGACGTTGGTACGTCTGTCCTCTCGGGATTTGCAGGATCTTGCGGAGGCAGAGCTGGTGGTATTTCTCCAGTGACTCGTGGTGTCTACTGTATATGGTCCACGTCTCTGAGCCATACAGGAGGACGGGTATTACTACAGCTCTGTAGACCATAAGTTTGGTGCCAGATTTGAGGGCCTGATCTTCGAACACTCTCTTCCTCAGGCGGCCGAAGGCTGCGCTGGCGCACTGGAGGCGGTGTTGGACCTTGTCATCGATGTCTGCCCTTGCTGATAAGAGGCTCCCGAGGTATGGGAAGTGGTCCACGTTGTCCAGGGCCGCGCCATGGATCTTGATGACTGGGGAGATTACAGAGAGGAAAGGCCATAAATGCCACTTTGCCTGTGTATTGAAGCAGACAGTAATCATCCTGTAACCAGCAGGAACCGTGCTTTTGCTGCCTGTTGTGACGTTGGGAAGAGTTTTAAAGACACGGTACACAAACACAAGGGAGCTGCTGACTGCCAGTGAGATTATTGGTGACCGAGTCAAACTGATGAGCAGCTCCCCAGAGTTTGTTTAATTTGGAAAAAGTGACTTTTTTTGAAGGGCCTTTGCTTTCTGCCAATGCCCTTGTTTCCTGGGGTGTTATTACCGTGTCCCGGTGATTAGCTTAAAGGGCTGGTTCCCCTAGTTTCTGTCTTTCGGATGAGATGTTAAACCGAGGCCCCGTCTGCTCTCTCAGGTGGATGTAAAAGATCCCATGGCACTATTTTGAAGAAGAGCAGGGGAGTTATCCCCGGTGTCCTGGGGCCAATATTTATTCCTCAATAAACATAACAAAAACAGATTACCTGGTCATTACCATGTTGCTGTTTGTGGGAGCTTGCTGTGCACAAATTGCCTGCCGCATTTCCTCATTACAACAGTGACTCCAAAAGTACTTCACTGACTGAAAAGCGCTTTGAGTAGTCCGGTGGTCGTGAAAGGCGCTATACAAATGCAAGTCTTTCTTTTTAGTTACCGCAATTATGGTTAGGCCGGTCTGACGGGGAGGTGAGTGAATCAGGGCAGCTCCCCAGTGAACGACTCCACTTTTAATCTAGTGTCTGATCTCGGTGTGAAGGTAGTGGCTTGTTAATCTACCTGACTTAGAATCCCACGTCCTGGATTTGATCAGTGTTGACAAGTTCTGCATGAGGACAGAGCTGAACCTAAGCATTTGTTTGTGTTTTTCATCCGTTCATTGAGGCTGAACATTTAATTTGCTCAACTGTTGTTTTGAAGTCACCGGGGAAACACAGTGACTAGTTGGTTTATTAGCAAAGGTTTAACAATCACACGACACATTACCAGTTCACCAGGCTCACAACCACCTGCCCCATCGTGGATCCCCCGAACCCAACTGGCTGGGATTTTATTGAGTCTTGTGAACATCACGTGACTGGCTAAGCCACTCACAGTGCAACAGCTCTACAACTATCTTGTGTAAAACTTTTAAATCAAGAGCCCCCTTATTAAAGGGGCACTAGAATTAACAAATAAAACTTTTAGAAACTTTACACGGTCAAATTAAAATTTGGTTGCCGGGGGTGATGATGCACTCCAGTCCCGCCGGCGCCCACCTCTCGCGGAAGGCCGCGAGCGTACCGGTGGACACCGCGTGCTCCATCTCCAGGGACACCCTGGCTCGGATGTAACCGCGGAAGAGAGGCAGGCAGTCGGGCTGAACCACCCCCTCGACCGCCCGCTGCCTGGACCTGCAACAGCCCTACAAACCTATACTCACAGGTGCATACATTACACGCGGGTATATAAAATGTCCGATAGTATCTCAGGAGTCTGTCTTACATCTCCTGCCCTTTATTTCAGTTGAAGTTAAAGGACTGTAGACTGGCTGTTGCCCAATTGATACTGTCACACAAAGACAAGGTCTGCCCCAAGGAGGTCCCATAATTTCCATGCAGCTGCCCGTTTCTCTGTCCTGTACAAAGTTTCCCTCCATCGTGGATGGGGCCTGCTGCCTCAGTCAGTCCTCCAGAAAAGAAATAAACACGACCACCGATGGCACAGAATGGTCTGATTCCTGAGCATTTATCTGTAGTCACCATTCCTCTGTGTAATTTTAAACTAAATTCACATCGCTAGTATGCACCTCACAACCAACCGGTTATTTGTGAAGTGCAACCACCATCGTTACTGCAGCCAATTGCACAGCAAGATCCCAGCCGTGGGAAATTATGTGAATGTCCCGTTCATAAGGTTTTTGGCAGGGTGGTGGTGATTGAGGCAGGAGACCAGGGGTAAATCCCTGCTTTTCTTTGAATAGCGCCATGGGATATTTTTGCACTGAAGTGCCAAGCACTACCCCCTCGGTATCGCCAAGTGTCGACCAGATAATGTGCTCAAGTTCTGGACTGGACTATAGGAAGCACGGAGAGACAAGCAGAACAGCAAGTGCGTTATCTCGTGTCTGCCCACCAACATTTGGCAAAAATCAGCGAGGATTAAAACTTGCCGTGCTACGCTGTAGTGACCTCGTAGTGCTCCTGTGTTCATGTCTGCATGCAGGGTCTCATCAAATGGCTTCTGTACCTGGTGGGGTGGGCTGGGTGTTCCAGCAGGCTCCTTCACCTTGCTGTGCAACACACTGAGATCCTCAGCCCCCAGAGTAATATTTGCAAAATCTCTCGGAAATAGCAAAGAAATCACTGCACACACACAAACAGGCACACGGGCACATACACACACACATGCACGCAATGCGCACACACACAAATACACACACAAACACACATACAAACACACACACACATGCGCGCACAGATACACACAAACACAAACCCACATGCACACAAACACCTGCACACACACACATGCACAAACACACACACACACTCACGCACACATTACCACGCACACACACATTCACGTACACACACGCACACACATTGTCATGCACACACACACACATTCACATACACACAGGCACGCACACAAACACACACATGCACACATTACCACACACACACACACACACGTTCACGTACACACACACACACACACCACACAAATACTCACACACACATGCACAAACACACACACACACACTCACGCACACACTACCACACACACACATTCACATACACACACACGCACATGCACACACACTTGTGCTGATCAGCAGCAGTGTTTTAGAAACAAAACCCTTGGCCTGACTCCAGCCCTTCCTCCCAGGAACTGCAAACCAGGCCTGGCGATTGAGCCGCCTAGGACCATGGGGCGTTAATCTAGTGAAGCAATCGCCCACCCGTTATAGAACCCGCCTAATTTTCATTCCATTGATTAGAATGGATTGAAAAAAAAAGAGTAAGATTTATAGGTGGAGGAGAGGCTAGGAATAGCACCAGGAGTTAATGATAAGGCATTCAGAAGGATGTGAAAGCTGCTATATAAATGCAAGTTCTTTTGTCTGGCTGGCCAATCATGGCTTGAGAAGTTTGCAGGTGAATGCTGTGCACCATGCTGCTCAGGAAGGGAAGAAGCATAGAATAAGAGACGGCTACTTGAGTGCACAGAGCACATGCCATCTACTCTATCATTGGCCCTACCGTGTCCATTCCATCTCCTGAGAGCTCTGCATTTATATTCCCTGTTCCCCACAGGGAATCATGAGCACCTCGAGTCTCATTGCTGGGAGCATGCAGAAATCAAGCGCAGACAGCGGAAAGAGCATGCGGCAAATCAGACTCCCCACCCACCCCTTCCCTCAACGACTATCTGTCCCATCTGTGACAGGGACTGTGGTTCCCGTATTGGACTGTTCAGTCACCTAAGGACTCATGTTAAGAGTGGAAGCAAGTCTTCCTCGATTCCGAGGGACTACCTATGACGATGATAGAAACATAGAAACATAGAAAATAGGTACACGAGTAGGCCATTCGGCCCTTCGAGCCTGCACCACCATTCAATATGATCATGGCTGATCATTCCCTCAGTATCCCTTTCCTGCTTTCTCTCCATACCCCTTGATCCCTTTAGCCATAAGCGCCACATCTAACTCCCTTTTGAATATATCCAAAGAACTGGCCTCAACAATTCTCTGCGGTAGAGAATGATAGTTAGTTCTCAGTGGGATCAGTAGATTAGTGCCAATCGGAGGAAAAGTTGGGTGCTATGCAGATCTGCACCCTCTTGGCCACCGGATTGCGAGTGTGGGAAGCTGGTGTTGTATTTCCAACCCTAGACAGCTGCCTGGGAGCTGTGACTCCTGCAGTTGGCTATGTTTGGGCTGTGGCCAAGCACAGGGCTCCGGGGGGGGGGGTGAAAGGGCAGTGTTTCTCCGGGCAATGCAGCCCAGACCTGCTGCAAGGCGGGGGCAGGTGGAGGCAGGGCAAGTTTATCCCGGTCTGAGCGGAATATCCCGGGAGTGTGGGCTTGGAGCTGAGCCACGCAGCGTTACAGGCTCGCTGGTGATCGGAACAGGAGCTACAATGGTCAGCCCCCAGTCTCTGTCTCACTGATCCCGGTGAAGCACAGGGGCAAATGATGGGCTGGTATTTTTAGCCCGGTTCCAATGTGACTGATTGTCAAGTTATTTTTCTTTTGGAGAAAAAAAAACGAAACAACGGGAGGCGAAGCAAAGCGAAGGGTCAGGTTTGAGCTGAGAGAATGGCGTGCCGGCCAGGCTCGGGGCGAGACAGGACACAAAGAGTGAGTACTGGGTGACTGAATTCCAGGGGGAGCCTCGGAAAACATCGCATGTGTGCTGCTGAAGGAATCCTTGGCAGGGGGGCTGTGGGAGTTTTTAAAGGTTAAAAAACCCCAACAAATCTCTGTTAAGCACAGACTGGGGGAGCAGCTTGCAGTGTTCCTGCACTGGCTCGCTCATTTTCTGAGAATATAGCTGTGTTGCGAGGGAGGGAGAGGGGCTGTGTCTTTTGCACAATAGTGTTCCTTCAAAAATAACATCCAAAATTGAAATGTAAAAAAAAAACCCTGAAAATACAGCAAGTGCAACAGCTCCTGGAAAGACACAAAGGGCAGGCTAAACAACGAGGGAAAAGTCGTTTGAAATGTCTTGGATGGGAAAGCTCCCTCAATATTGTCCTTGGAGGGGCCAGCTAGCTTCAGAAATAGATGTATGACAAGTAGCATTAAGTATTTATGTTATTTTAGCCTTGTCAATTTTTCAAAGCATTTCAGTTATTTTTTTTTTAAACCCATTTTCAGCAACAAAACAAATTGGTTTTAATACTGGGTAGTGGCAGAGACAGACATCTGTTGCAATTCGCGGTAGGTACATGATGGCAGGAATGAAAGTTCCTGGCAGATGTTCGCTGCCAGCTGTTGGTTTGGCAGAGGGCTGGGGCTCCTGTTGCGTGGGGGGGGGGGCTCGTTGCTTGCACAATGTGGTGCCCCCTGCCCTGACAGGGAGCGTCATCGTATTTGCAACCATTCAATGTATTGATGTTGTTGGACTGTCATTATACACAGGGTAGTCAACTCTGCATGGTTAAACTGAAGGCAGGGTCTTGATCATCATAGGCAGTCCCTCGGAATCGAGGAAGACTTGCTTCCACTTTAAAAATGATGGTCCGTGGGTGGCTCAACAGTCCAATACGAGAACCACAGTCCCTGTCACAGGTTGGACAGATAGTGGTTGAGGGAAGGGGAGGGTGGGACTGGTTTGCCGCGCGCTCCTTCCGCTGTCTGCGCTTGATTTCCGCACACTCTCGGCGACGAGACTCGAGGTGCTCAGTGCCCTCCCGGATGCACTTCCTCCACTTAGGGCGTTCTTTGGCCAGGGACTCCCAGGTGTCGGTGGGGATGTTGCACTTTATCAGGGAGGCTTTGAGGGTGTCCTTGTAACGTTTCCTCTGCCCACCTGGGGCTCGCCTGCCGTGGGCGAGTTCCGAGTAGAGCACTACGAGAGAGTCTCGTGTCTGTCATGCGGACAATGTGGCCTGCCCAGCGGAGCTGATCGAGTGTGGTCAGTGCTTCAATGCTGGGGATGTTGGCCTGGTCGAGGACACATGATGTTGGTGCGTCTGTCCTCCCAGGGGATTTGTAGGATCTTGCGGAGACATTGTTGTGGAAACATCGAGAAGGTGGGGTGTGGGGGAGGTGGTGGCGGGGTGGGGTGGGGGGGGGGTGCATTTGCCTTATTTCAACCTCAGTGTTCTCTCTCAGGCCAACTTCCCCAGCATCAACAACTTGTATTTATATAGTGCCTTTAACGTAGTAAAACGTCCCAAGGTGCTTCACAGGGAATGTTATAAGACAAAACAAATACATTTGACACTGAAATACATAAGAAGAAATTAGCACAGGTGACCAAAAGCCTGGTCAAAGAGGTAGGTTTTAAGGAGTGTCTTAAAGGAGGAAAGAGAGGTAGAGAGGCGGAGAAGTTTAGGGAGTGAGTTCCAGAGCTTGGGGCCCAGGCAGCTGAAGGCACGGCCACCGATGGTGGAGCGATTATAATCAGGGTGCTCAGGAGGGCAGAATTGGAGGAGCGCAGACATCTCGGGGGGTTGTAGCACTGGAGGAGATTACAGAGATAGGGAGGGGCGAGGGCATGGAGGGATTTGTAAACAAGAATGATCATTTTGAAATCGAGGCGTTGCTTAACCGGGAGCCAATGTAGGTCAGCGAGCACAGGGGAGATGGAAGGGTCACGTTGTCCGCATGCCGGGTATAAGCCTCCCGAAACACCCTTCAACCACCACTATCCCCACCTGTGGCAGAGTCTGTGGATCCCATGTAGGACTCATCAGTCACCTTCGAACTCACACTAGTAGAAGCAAGTCATCCTCGACTCCGAGGGACTGCCTAAGAAGCTTTCAATGTACACTTTCAAAAAAGTCAATGGATCATTGCAGGCAAGAAACGCTTGAATTTTGGCAGTGGATAGGAATTTTAATCTTAGAAAACCGTGACAAACCATTTCATAGAAGCCACTTGCAGCTGAAGTTGCTTAACTGTAGTCACTGCACTGTAAACATAGGCCTCCCTGGTCCCCTCCTGCTTCCTCCCTGACAAAGCATGGACAGTCATTGGCATCGTTGCTGTGGAAAGTGTAACTTTCCGAGGTGCTTTTCCAACACTTCTATGTGGTTCGATGACTTAGAGTGCCAGCTGTGGCTCAGTGGGCAGCACCCTTGCCTCTGGGTCAGAAAGTTGTGGGTTCAAGTCCCACCCCAGATACTTGAGCACAAAAATCTCTGCTGACACACCCAGTGCAGTGCTGAGGGAGTGCTGCACTGTTGGAGGTGCCATCTTTCGATGAGATGTTAAACTGAGGCCCCGTCTGCTCTCTCAGGTGAACAAAAAAGATCCCAGGGCACTATTTTGAAGAGGAGCAGGGGAGTTATCCCCGGTGTCCTGGGGCTAATATTTATCCCTCAATCAACATAACAAAAACAGATTATCTGGCCATTACCATGTTGCTGTTTGTGGGAGCTTGCTGTGCGCAAATTGGCTGTTCTGTACCTACATTACAACAGTGACAACACTCCAAAAAATACTCCATTGGCTGTGAAGCGCTTTGGAACATCTGGTGGTTGTGAAAGGCGCTATATAAATGCAAGTCTCTTTTTTCCAGTTCTAAGTCACAGTTCGAATGTGCAGAGCTTAATGTTTGAATTTACAGATCTTGGGAGCTTGAAAAATCTCAGTACATTAAAAAAAACTGTCTTCCTTTACTTTCCTTTATCATTGATTTATGGCCTTATTAAGTCCTTTGCACACCCTCCAAGATGTTGCTTATATGAGGGGCCAGTAAAATTAATGTGTCATCGAACTCCCAAACTAGAAATACCTTCCACTGGGGCCTCTCTGACAAGGCGGTTGGAGTAAAAGAGTAAGTTAGTCTTGCTGCAATTGTACAGGGCGTTGGTGAGACCACACCTGGGGTACTGTGCACAGTTTTAGTCTCCGTATCTAAGGAAGGATATACTTGCCTTGGAGGTGGTACAACTCAACTGATTCCTGGGATGAGAGGGTTGTCCTATGAGGAGAGATTGTGTAGATTGGGCCAATACTCTCTGGAGTTTAGAAGAATGAGAGGTGATCTTATTGAAACATGTGCTATTCTGAGGGGGATTGACAGGGTAGATGCTGAGAGCTTATTTCCCCCGGGCTGGGGAGTCTAGAACCAGGAGGCACAGTCTCAGGATAAGGGGTCGGCCATTTAAGACTGAGATGAGGAGGAATTTCTTCACTCAGAGGGTGGTGAATGTTTGGAATTCTCTGCCCCAGAGGGCTGTGGAGGCTCAGTCGTTGAGTATATTCAAGGCTGAGATCATTAGATTTTTGGAGTCTAGGAGAATCGAGGGATATGGGGATCGGGCGGGAAAGTGGAGTTAAGGTCGATGATCAGCCAGGGTCTTATTAAATGGCGGAGCAGGCTCGAGGGGCCGTATGGCCTACTCCTGCGCCTATTTCTTATGTTCTTATATAAGACTGGTTCCATTGGTAGAGTTGCGTTGTGTCTATTCTGGCCCATTCGTTGACCACTTGGCAATTTGCAGACAGTTTGTTGTGAGTGGGCACACAACGTACAGACAGATTATCCCCTCCGTGCATGCTCAAGGCCTCTACTTTGTGTGAAACTTTGAACGTCGCTGTGTAACTGTGA
Organism: Pristiophorus japonicus; assembly: GCF_044704955.1. NCBI lineage: Eukaryota > Metazoa > Chordata > Chondrichthyes > Pristiophoridae > Pristiophorus > Pristiophorus japonicus. Next base: position 66,232,871 of record NC_091998.1, on the reverse strand, counting down.
TTATCTGTGGCATCTAGTTTCGGAGGAGTCCGCTGCATCCTATCATGTGACTGGGGTGATGGGCGGGTGTTCGGTGGGCCACCCAATCAGCAGAAGAGCTATAAAAAGGCCAGGAGGCCTGAGAAATTTATGACTAGGACTGATTTATCTAGAACTGCATCCCCTTTGGAATTTTTTGAGGATGTTTCCAGTAAAGTGGACAAAGGAGAACCAGTTGATGTGGTATATTTGGACTTTCAGAAGGCTTTCGACAAGGTCCCACACAAGAGATTAATGTGCAAAGTTAAAGCACATGGGATTGGGGGTAGTGTGCTGACGTGGATTGAGAACTGGTTGTCAGACAGAAAGCAAAGAGTAGGAGTAAATGGGTACTTTTCAGAATGGCAGGCAGTGACTTGTGGGGTACCGCAAGGTTCTGTGCTGGGGCTCCAGCTGTTTACATTGTACATTAATGATTTAGACGAGGGGATTAAATATAGTATCTCCAAATTTGCGGATGACACTAAGTTGGGTGGCAGTGTGAGCTGCGAGGAGGATGCTATGAGGCTGCAGAGTGACTTGGATAGGTTAGGTGAGTGGGCAAATGCATGGCAGAAGAAGTATAATGTGGATAAATGTGAGGTTATCCACTTTGGTGGTAAAAACAGAGAGACAGACTATTATCTGAATGGTGACAGATTAGGAAAAGGGGAGGTGCAAAGAGACCTGGGTGTCATGGTACATCAGTCATTGAAGGTTGGCATGCAGGTACAGCAGGCGGTTAAGAAAGCAAATGGCATGTTGGCCTTCATAGCAAGGGGATTTGAGTACAGGGGCAGGGAGGTGTTGCTACAGTTGTACAGGGCCTTGGTGAGGCCACACCTGGAGTATTGTGTACAGTTTTGGTCTCCTAACTTGAGGAAGGACATTCTTGTTATTGAGGGAGTGCAGCGAAGATTCAGCAGACTGATTCCCGGGATGGTGGGACTGACCTATCAAGAAAGACTGGATCAACTGGGCTTGTATTCACTGGAGTTCAGAAGAATGAGAGGGGACCTCATAGAAACGTTTAAAATTCTGACGGGTTTAGACAGGTTAGATGCAGGAAGAATGTTCCCAATGTTGGGGAAGTCCAGAACCAGGGGTCACAGTCTAAGGATAAGGGGTAAGCCATTTAGGACCGAGATGAGGAGAAACTTCTTCACCCAGAGTGGTGAACCTGTGGAATTCTCTACCACAGAAAGTAGTTGAGGCCAATTCACTAAATATATTCAAAAGGGAGTTAGATGAAGTCCTTACTACTAGGGGGATCAAGGGGTATGGCGAGAAAGCAGGAAGGGGGTACTGAAGTTGCATGTTCAGCCATGAACTCATTGAATGGCGGTGCAGGCTAGAAGGGCTGAATGGCCTACTCCTGCACCTATTTTCTATGTTTCTATGTTTCTATGTTACATCAGTGTCATGCAACATTGGTGAGGCCACACCTGGAGTACTGCGTACAGTTTTGGTCTCCTTATTTAAGGAGGGATATACTTGCATTGGAGGCAGTTCAGAGAAGGTTCATAGGTTGATTCCTGGGATGAAGGGGTTGTCTTATGAGAAAAGGTTGAGCAGGTTGGGCCTATACTCATTGGCATTTAGAAGATTGAGAGGTGATCTTATTGAAACATATAAGATTCTGAGGGCATTTAATAGGGTAGATGCAGAGAGGATGTTTCCCCTCGTGGGGGAATCTAGAACTAGGAGCATAGTCTCAGAATAAGGGGCCGCCCATTTAAAACGGAAATGAGGAAGAATTTCTTCTCTCAGAGGGTTGTGAATCTTTGGAATTCTCTGCCCCAGAGAGCTGTGGGGGCTGGGTCATTGAATATATTTAAGGTGGAGATGGTCAGATTTTTGAACGAAAAGGGCATCAAAGGTTATGGGGAGCGGGCAGGGAAGTGGAGTTGAGGCCAAGATCAGATCAGCCATGATCTTATTGAATGGTGGAACAGGCTCGAGGGGCCAAATGGCTGACTCCTGCTCCCATGTTCTTATGTCAACCCAACCCTTCTGTCAAATTATTTGGCAGCAACTGAAAATATTTGTGCTGATTGTGCCATGATGTTCTGATATTCTTCAATTCACAGAGCGCGATGATCAGTGATAGGGTTTTAGTTGGGGACTTAAAATCTCTGAGTTTGGTAGAGGGACAAAGCATAATTGGCCAGAGTTCCGACTTCTGATCTGTTAAACTCTGGAAAGTGCTTGACCACAGATATTGCATGAAGAAATGGCTGGACTCCTGCAGTCAAATAGCACATGGCTGCTTGGGTTAGATTTCAGAGGGCTGTAAATGGACCCCAGTATGAGTCGGGCAAGAGAGCCCTGCAGACCTATCGGCGAATCTCAAGCCTGCTATCCAAAGGAAGGGTTCAGATATAGTCGCAAACAGCGAGAGCAAAGCTCAAGGGAGTTACTTTCTGACGCCTAACATTAGCTGCACATGGTCTGCTTAGATATTGTCTGCTGTTGTTTATCCTGTAATCTGTGCAAAATATTTTTCAGTGAAAGTACTTTGTGAACCCAATAAAAAGAAAAAGAACTTGCATTTATATAGCGCCTTTCACAACCTCAAAGCGCTTTATGACCAATTAAGTACTTTTGTAATTTAGTCACTATTGCAATGCAGGGAAATATAGTGGGGGAGACGTTTGCCTCCTTTGCATCTCCGGAGCGGCGATAACAGGGCGCTACCAGCCCTGCTACCGAACGCGGTGAGAGTCCCGACGCCCGCGAAATTGCCGTGGAAGTTTGCGGCGGCGGTAACCCCTAGCACCCGATCTCCTGCGCCCCAGAGGTCATGATGACATCCGGTGCGCAGCGCCCCGGTACCGCCCCGGACGCGAACTTCGGTTCCGCCCCCTGCAGCACCGCCGGAGCGTTGTCACCGGAAGCTGCAGGGGGCGGTGTTAGGAAGGCCGGCCGCTCGGCGAGCGGTATTTAAAGGTGATGGCGCTTTGGAAAGTTCAAAATTTGTTTGGAGCCCTTGGGTTCACTTTTTCGCCATTTTGTTCTGCCGCGATTGACCAGCCCTGTGCTCTGTTCGAATGCTCGGGGCCGATCGCCGTTGTTGGCGACGAGGGGAATCGTGTTAAGCAGAGCCTGCGGCGATGGCCGTTTCCTTTAAGGGAGGCAAGGAGCCTCCGATCCCGGTAGAGCTACACGGGACATTGTGCCGCGCTCTGCCGCGATCACCCCTGTTGCTGGCTCTAGCCCTCCTATGGAAGTGGTAGTACTTGAATTAGAGCTCCATTCCTGGAGCGCTAACCCGGTTGCATAACGCCCGGTGATATGTTTGCACCCCCACAAAAGCTATCACCCCAGACAGAGCACCATGCAATGTGTAAGTAGCCCAAATACTGAAATCTCTTAATTGCAATGGAGAAAATTAATTGTTGCATAATGTATTATTTATGAATTCTCATTTTCATTCGGAGGGATTTCTGTTACCATGAAGCTGCTATCTCCAGTCCTTTTATACTACTCTTTGGCTAAGTATTAATGAGGGATATTTTTCTCTGGTCTTGAAAACCAGTATCAAAATAAAACAGGGAAGCCCTAACCCTAACACCAGTTTTTTCACTAACCTTACTGAGTGGGGAAAATGTGCCCCAACATGAGGAGTTCACACAACGTTATTTTCTGCACTTGTGTTTGGCAGCGGCGATTCCCCAACCTCTGTTGTTTCTCCTGACATGGCCACTTCGCAATGCCCGCCTGGCTCAGTTGGTAGCACTCTTAACTCGAAGTCGGAAGGTTGTGGGATCAAGCTTAATCACAGCTGTCACGCCAATGTCACACAGAGGGATGTTGAGTTGTGAGAGGTGATGTCTTTCAGATGAAACTCGAAGCAAGTTACCATAAGCCAGATGGATGTAAATGATCCCTGGGAATAATAAAAGAAAGAAAGACTTGCATTTATATAGCACCTTTCATAACCACCGGACGTCTCAAAGCGCTTTACAGCCAATTAAGTACGTTCGGAGTGTAGTCACTGCTATAATGTTGTAAACGCGGCAGCCAATTTGTGCACAGCAAGCTCCCACGAACACCAATGTGATAATGACCAAATAATATGTTTTTGTTATGTTGATTGAGGGATAAATATTGGCCCCAGGATAACTCCCCTGCTCTTCTTCGAATTAGTACCATGGGATCTTTTTTGTCCACCTGTGAGAACAGTCGGGGCCTCGGTTTAACGTCTCCTCCGAAAGAAGATCAGTGCCTGGCCAACATTCGTGCCCCAACCAGCACCAACAGCAACAGATCATGTAGTTATCCATCTCATTCTGGTTTGTGGGACCTTGCTGTGCGTAAAATGGCCGCAGGTAGAATGTGGTCGCAGGTTTGCATGGGATGCTCAATCGGCACACTCTTCCACAGTTGGAGCAGGGCAGCTATAAGATTGAGATATGGATAGATGTGGCAT